>NC_071354.1:75350837-75650837 GCF_943734655.1 Sabethes cyaneus | reverse complement strand
GCTGCGATTTTAAGCATGAAAATATGGCATCCTGTTGGGGTCCAGGTTTTGGTTACAGACAAGGTTTTTATATTTTAGTTTTTCTTATTCATCGATTTAGAGGATTGCAATGATTTATGTCGGAAATTCTTAATAACCTTGTTTGACATAGCATCTAAACTTACAATTCACTTACACAGAGAACGCTCTCTTTCTCGCTCTCTCCATATTTATTTTCATTTTTATCCCCATCTTTATTTTCATCTTTCTCTCCATCTGTCTCTGTATATCACTCTATCTTTCCATTTGTCTCTGTCTTTCTCTCCATTTTTCACTACATTTTTCTCTCTCTTCCTCTACATCTTTCTCTGCATCTTCTTCTCCGTTTTCTTCTCCATCTATCTGTCCATCTGCTGTTCCTATCTCTCCATCACCCGAAAAACTAAAAGTTAAAGGGTCTATAATTAAAAAAATCTCTCCATCTTCCACTATAATTTCTCTCTCTCTCTCGCTCTCTCTCTCTCTCTCTCTCTCTCTCTCTCTCTCCATCTTTCTCCATTTACCATCTCATTATATCCATCTTTATCTCTTTATCTCCATCTTTCTTTCTCTCCATTTTTCAATCTTTTTCTGCCCATCTTCCTCTTCATTTTTCTCCATCTTTCTTGCTTTTTCTCTTCAACTTTCTTTCAATTTCTCTCAATCTTTATCCCCATCTTTGTTTCCAACTTTCTCTCCCTCCTCATCGCCACCTTCCTTTCCAACTGTATCTCCATGTTTGTTTCCATCTTCCTCTCCATCTTCTTCTGCCATCTCTCTATCTTTCCATCTGTCTCTGTTTCTCTCTCGATCTTTCACTATACTTTTCTCTATTTTTCTCCATTTTTCCATCTCTTTATCTCCATTCTCCTCTTCTGCAAATCTAATTATTTATTCTGTTTATCTTCTTTCTTCCTCTCTTCCTTTTCTTAGATTTTTTAATCATTCCAGCGTTTCGACTTTATGTTTTAGTCTTTTTCAGAGATTAAGCATAAATACTCTCAGTTAATTTGAGATATTAGGCCGTATGAATAAAAGATATAGAGCAAATGCTCCCATGCGATTTAAACGGGAAAAGCAAAGTAAACTGTTTCATTCATACGGCCTATTAGGGCGTATGAATCAAATAGTTTGCTTTTTCCTGACAGTAAGATAGACAGTTTTCCTGAATAGAACTAAAAATATAGATTCGGAACTTAGGCAAACTTAGGCAATATGCAATCTTCTTTTGCCAACAAATAGCTCCAACTAGCAATGTAATCCTCATAATAATGCATTATTGGAGACATTAACCGGTATAAAAACAGTTTGCTTTACCTTTCTCATATAAATGAACCTTATGGAAGTAGTAAAACAAAATCTTTTATTCATACGGCCTGTTGCCTTGTTTTAGCATCTAGCAAAGGATCTCCACTCAAATCAAAACAAGTTTTACTCTGCAACATAGGTTTGAAGAGCTTTGAACATGGCGGTTATTGGTCATGCAAAGCACTATTTGGTAAACTGACCAAATCGTTTCGAATGCTTGTCGAAGTTTACAGTGAGCATGCTCTTGGAAAATTGCAGTCCTTTGAGTGGTTCAAAAAATTTCGAAATGACGATTTTGAGAAAAGAAGGGAAACCTCCGAAAAAGTTAGAGGACAGTGAACGACAAGCACTTTTAGACGAAGATGACAATCAAAGGCAATAGTTGAACGGTTCAAGTCCGTTGAAAAGATCCAGGATTTCGAAAAATGGGTTCCACATACATTGAACGAAAGAAAGACGAACGAAAAATCACATGTGAAATGCTGCTGGCCATTAAAAAAGAAATTGATCATTTCACGGGGCCATCATTATAAAGGGTGTCCATGGTAAACTTGCAACACACAAAATTAACATTGGAAGAACTGGGAAAAGTGATATGCAAACTGTGAAAAATAATTAACTGTCCAGGTGGGACTTGAGAGTTGTGGGTTCATGTCCCACCTGGACAGTTAATTATTTTTCACAGTTTGCATATCATTTTTTCCAGTTCTTCCAATGTTCGTTCTTCACAAAAACACATTTACTCCCTAATAAGAAGTACCAATTAACTTCATCAGTACAAGTCAATATCAAAAATGATAAAAAATTGTAAACACAAAATTAATTCGCAAAATTCTAGTTTTAATCAGATTGTCATCAAACTTGCAGGGCATCAAATGAAACAAGTAAACTTAGTTTTAGCGTTTTTATTTTATTAAATTTCACCTCCGTATCCGAATGCCGGTACTTTGGCCTTAACCCCATCCATCTTGCACAACTTCAAAATCGACATAGTTTATATATTTACCCAAACTTTCTTCATTTCTTCAACTGTTTTGACTACTTTGCGAAGTTTCAGAAGATTCTGCTTCATAGTAGCGTAGTACCGGTGTATTTGCCTTATACCACTCCAGCACGACCTTTGCAAAATGGCATGAAGTCAATTCCTACCAGAAAATCGAAGGACAGTTGTCAGACTTCAGAAGAGGAAGAAATCGATTTTGGATGTTTATGGTACCTGGGGTCGCGTAAGGTGTACTCCGCTTTCCACATGGCAAAGTTCGACATTTTCTGTTTTCGGAGGTTCTCTGGAACCAGGGCCCGGCATTGTCGAAACAAATAAATGAAACTGACTTTCTCTTACCTTTGCTTCTTACATGAAGTGACTTGCTTCACTTGTTGAACAGAACGTTTCAAGCAAGCTTCAGTTGAAGTTGGTAGCTGTTTCAATTGACGACGG
This sequence comes from Sabethes cyaneus, assembly GCF_943734655.1. Classification (NCBI taxonomy): domain Eukaryota; kingdom Metazoa; phylum Arthropoda; class Insecta; order Diptera; family Culicidae; genus Sabethes; species Sabethes cyaneus. The sequence continues at coordinate 75,648,073 of NC_071354.1, read as the reverse complement.
CAGAAAGTCAGGCACGTTTTATCGACATTGACAAGGTTAACATTAATAGGCATTGTTGCATTATAGGAAATGTTAGTCAAATTCAATTTATCTGCGTTCATAATTGCTGGCCTTTTTCTGAATGTTTGATAGAAAAGTACAAATGAAAAGTTGAAACCGATAGTCATGACGAAGTGAAACCCATTTCGCTGACGCTTCAGTTTGAAACTGAAGCGGTGCTGCTTCTATTAAAACCGAAGCTTCACACTTCATTGTTGAGTGACGCTATGCGATTGAAGGTGACATTATCGGGCCCTGTCTGGAACATCAAACTTATCGTTTGCAGTAGATAGAATTTGGGATTCCGAACTTTTTACCGATGTCACGATGAGACAGATTCTGATTCTGTACTTGTGCAGAACTTTTTCGCAAACGAGCTGTTCTTTCAACGACATTTTTCATATATTGGCGCACCTGAAGACTCACACAGTATAAACAATGCACTTTGAACTTTCTCCATGCAAATTTTTAGTTGATTTTACCCAACGGTTCAAAAGTTAGAGCAATTTGAGTGTGTTGCAATTTTACCGTGGACACCCTTTAACTGGCAATGATAAGCGGATTTATTTCAAGAAGCCTAAGCGTCAATAGATCTTATAAGTCCAGAAGAAAGATCAACATCAGCAAAATAGTATCAAAATGTGTTATGGAAATCGAACAACTCATATCAAAATTTGGTCTTGTTTTGGCTGACACAGTTGGTAAAATAACAAAAAATAATATCAAAATTTTGTTCCTTTATGGCCAAAAGAATAACTACCTGGGTTATATGAATAACAAAGTAATAACATGATTGTATTCAGAGTTTAGAATAACATATTTTAGTATTATTAAGGTATTGAATAACAAATGCAGTACCCTATGAGATATCAAAAAATCATTTTATAAAATATTTATAATCTAAAATCTCTTTAATCAATAAAAAAAACTTATGAAATATATCGAATGTCATTTTAAGGTCATGATAAGATATGATACCAAAATCAGTTATTATACCCATCTTACAACCATTGTTTTAAATATCTACTCAATAACAAAATGTGTTATCAATGTATCTCTGTATCTATTCAATAACAAAATATGGCATTATAACACAGTTTGATATTGTTTATATATTATTTTGCTCTTCGCTCCTGCTCGGGAGGCAACCTACAGTGCTGCAGGGAATCATAGTGCGGCAGATCAGCTCAAAATTGCAATTAATTTAAAGAATTTTGCGAAATATGTATTATAAAAACTAGTTTAGTTTTCATTCAAATTTGATACCAGTAATTTGATACCAGTAAAGGTGTAAGATTCAATTTTATTAGAAATAATCATAACAAAACTTCAAATTACCAAAATTTATTATAAATTTTTGGCACACTGCTCTTTTCTAGATAGCAACAATAGCATAATATAATCGCCATAATTGACGGAGAACATTTCCACAACATTCCAATTGAATGCCGCTCACTGGCGCGGCAACGAGTAAGTTGTGAAAAAAATCAATTTACCGATTATTACGGTTTATATGTTAATAAAGAATGGGATAAACTGCAAACGAACAACAAGTAGGTACTTCTGGAATAAACTCTTTTCATCAAATAGCTCAACGAAATCAGTTTATAAATCGACAGAAGAACAATGATGGTCCAGCAGCTGATGAAAAGGTACGAAACCATGGATAAACCAAGCAGGTATGGGTAACTTCTCCAATCTGAGCAAGCAAGGGTGCTGACCATAGTGAGCTATTATCATGCATAAGCTATGTAAATGAAGACGTAAATAGAAATTAATCATGTATGAGAAAATCCCGGCGCCAAACTCTGAAATGGCCAAGAAGCGACCGGTGCGGTGTAAAGATTTGGGTTAGCCACTGCCTGCGGAGTCATGTTTTGCTCTTGTTTCCGTCCATTATGACGAGTTGTATTTCACCGATATAATAATGCAAGGTCTGGCCTGACCGTGAAGAGTTGTTTATTGATTGTTATCCATAATTCATACGAGTTTTGCTTTGTGGCGCCATCCACCGTTGGTTGTTTGCGGTTTTACCCCTGTTTGCTGCTCGATGCTGGCATGGGTAGGATATGCCCATTGTTTCCTTCATTGATGGACAGCCGAATTGCACTAAGATATCGTTTACGTTACACGCTGTACTAATTATATTACTGTGATTTTTCAAATCATGTATGTTATTCTGTAAACTACTTCAAAAAAGGGTTAAAAATATGAATTTGACTAGGCTAATATCAATTTCCTGTGTCCAAACATCACCAGTGAAAGTGATACATATTGTCAAAACATACAAATACGCCCCTGCTCATAGAAGTCCTTCATCTCAATAGCCACTTTACACTCTATTATCACATAATATACCCGATTACAACCGTTTTACGGCATCAATACCCCTCAAGCATCACAAAAGGTAGGAATTTTCGCAATCAAATAAAAATATGTGAATTTCGCCCTTGCCGCGCGCTTCACAAAGCGAAAATCTCCCCTCGCGTGTGTTTATATCTCTAATCTTGTGCAAAAATAAACCAAAATTGCAACCGGTCGGTAGTAGGGCACCCTTCCAATTTGATGCCAATAAAGATTGGCTTGCCTTGCCTTGTCGTCGCCGTCAGTGAAGCCTTTTTCCCCGCGATGAAATGATACTTCCAGTCGGTAGCCCACTGCATCGGTGCGTGCCTCCTACGCAATAATTCACCAGTTAAACCAGAATGTGTGTTTTGCAAATTTTACAAGCAATTCACCCGTGATGACTTTCTTTTCCTTTACGCTGTGCTGTGGTAGGAAAAGCCAGGCTGAACTGGGGGTGAAATTGCCCTACTCCTCCGTTAGGCGGAACGGTCGGCGGATGCTCAGGCTGCCTTTCCGGTACATGCAGGATGTTTGAAAGCTGTTGATCCGATTTCTGCAATCAACTTAGGGAAGGTGCCATATGCCCTATGACGAATTAGGCTTTGGTTTCTGAAGAATTATTCTATTGCTTTTCGAGTTGGCTGTGACGATGAACTCCTAAATATGCTTCTTTTTGTGCTATGAAATATATGATTAGATTCTCTTTATCAAAATCGTGTGACATTATTTATCTGATAATAAATATGCCCTAATGAATATAACAATAATACTAATTCTTAACACTAAGTAAACAGTCTTGAAAAACATGGATTAGCACATTAGAGTCGAACATCTTAAATGCCTCATTAAAACGATAACACGGAGAAGACGGTGACCAAAAACACGTTTTGTTTAAAACGAAACTACATTACACTTTGCTCCGTACCAACCCGCAAACATGAACAATCATGTGCAAGCAGCAACGAGCCAAAGTTACTGCCTTGTGGAAGCCCTGAATAATTGGAAAAGCAGCTTAAGACAGTAAATCCCTTTTTGGCATATAAGCTTCTATATGTGTTTGCGACTTTCAGGTTCAGGTTAATAGCATCGATTTGAAAACTAGAATCTAAACTTCACAATCAGCGAATAACAAACTGCAAAAGTTTGATTGTTATTGATCGATTCGGGAAAATCCATGCTGGTTACCGTGAATATAGATATAGAACCAAACAAAGCGACGTTTACGATCATTTTAAATAACTCAGAAAATTTATAGTTGGTTATCGAACATACCTGAAGAACAACATACCTGAAGAATTAACAGTGTGTCTTCAGTATTGAAGACTATAACGAAAACGTTCTTGAAAATGATCTATACTGTCTCGAACCCAGAAAGGTGTTTCAAACCTCGCCTTTCTTTCATTCGTACGGAAATCTCTGTTTACAAAGTGTGAGCATAGTTTTGGTACGTTTAACTCTCGAGTTGGCAAACTGACAAACTCTGTCCATTAGCGACATCTTAGTATTCATTCTGGCACCACTAAGGCTAAGGCAAGTAATAGTGTACAGTAACAAACGGATACCACCATTAGCGAAGACAGTTTCTCCTTTTCCGGCTAGGATATTAGTCCAGGCTCTCTTGTGCCACCTAAAAGAGAACTTGTTTAACAGCCCTATCCTGTTCGGTGTATCGTTTATGGGCAGCTGTCGTAAGGGCTAAACAGAATGCTGCGTCAACGCGTCTGTCAGTGTTACTCCTACAGTTTTCCCATGTTGCCTTGAAGTTCCCAAAATAGAACCCCTATCTGAATTTCAAAAACAGCGCTTCATCGTGTTGCTCTGCAAAGTAATCCATGGTTGGCTCCAGGAGACAATCGTCGCTACTCTTCGCCGGTAGGAAACTGGATTCCGTGCTGGCCGATCCTGTCGACCGTATCACAACTCTTCGTATTATATGAGAGCAAATCAATGATTTTCAAGACTCTCTTCTTCTGGAGTTTGTTGGCCTGCAAAAAACTTTCGACCAACTAAACCACGAAAACAACTGGGGCATACTTACTTTACTTTAGTGGCAACGGTCCGTTATGGATCCTGCGCCGAACGAATTATGGTCCTCCAGTACCGTCGGTCCTGGGCTGTCGTTCTCCAATCCCCACGAACACCAGCTGAACGAGCATCGTCTTCGACAGCACACACCCATCGGGTGCGGGGTCTGCCTCGGAGTCTACGGCCTCTTCCTGGTTCTCTGCTGAAAATAGTTTTGGCTACTCTTTCGTCGGGCATTCTGGCTACGTGCCCAGCCTACCGCAGCCTGCCACATTGCACTACCTTCACTATATCAGCATATTTTTAAACATTGTTGCAGATGCAACAAGGAAACAGTTTTCCGTAAATTTAATCCGTATATTTAGCTTTACGCGATTAAAAATTTCCTGCAATAATGCCTTAGTTACACTTTGTATAATTTGAAATTAATATTAGCTTACGTTTGTGGGTTTCCTTTCGCTTACAGGATTTCTTTTCGTTTTCGTAGATGCTGAACTTATGTTCGTGGATGCTTAAGGTTAGATACATATAAATGCGATAGTTAGAATCCACTTTTCAATAGTTTGAATGTAATTACTTACAAGTAAAAGAACTAATTCGGCAGGCTTTTATCTTTTCGCGAGTAGACACTTCCTCACTCTAACCTATAGATTTTAATTCTTAGATTTAAATTTAACGTAATTTCTAGTTTAGTCTTTCAATAAACTTACTTTACTTTAAGCACTGTAAATATGTTTTAACTTCTAGTGTATAAGGCCTTTTTAATTTAAGAACGACCTTTTAAATATAATCTATAATCAGATAAACACGATTTTATTAACCTTTGACCAACTCGTAGGAACTTTACGCAATCTTCTCCTTGATGACTCGACGTTTTTTCCTGGCGATTTGTTTTCTTCCGTAACAAACTGACACTGACAGATGGACCGTCTCTGCCAGCACGGTGAAGCACCGCGTTCTCAACGTAATTTATGCGTAGGTACGGCGTTGCACGGAGGGCGTGCGCAACAGTCCCCCCCAGTAGTTGGACCCTGGTCCGGCTCACTCCCATTCGTACCTACGTCCAACACGGCAAGCTTAGTTGCGGGTCTCTCATACAATCCCGTAGCAGTCTGGACTACCGCTGAGCGCACTTGTCCATCGACAGATGTCTTCACCGACACCACCCGACCTTTGGGCCAGCAATTCTTCGGTAAACTCGGATCGACGATGATGACGATTTCTCCTACGGCAATCGGGCGCACTGGGTAGAACCATTTGGTTCGACGGGTAAGCGTGGGTAGGTATTCCGTTATCCACCGCTTCCAAAACAAGTTGGCAAGAGCCTGTGATGCCTGCCACGAGCGCTGCAATGCCAATGGGCACTCGTTGTACTGAACTAGCGGTTTTGATCCATCTGAAGAGCCTAACAAAATATCGTTTGGGGTAAGCGCGGGTGAAGAACAATCATCCACGGGCACATGTGTTAACGGACGACTGTTAATGATGTTTTCTACCTCAATCAGGTAGCTTCTCAGCATTTCTTCCGTAGGCACCCGCTGCGGTTTGACTTTGGCTAGAATTTTCTTCACGGATTGGATTAGCCGCTCCCAACAGCCACCCATATGCGGCGCTGCGGGAGGGTTGAAGCGCCAAGATGTTCTTGGCGTGGTAAATTCTTTCATGAGTTTATCCTGGTCAAGTGTCACTACCGCTTCTTTCAACTCCTTGTCAGCGCCCACAAAGTTTGTCCCTCTATCACTTACAATTTCTATTGGCGTGCCCCGTCGAGCAAAGCAATTACGCAGGGCAAAAATACACGAACTAGTATTTAACGAAGCGGCCAGCTCAAGATGTATCGCTCTTGTCGTAAGACATGTTATAATTACGCCCCAACGTTTCTCGTGATGACGACCAACGACAACAAGCATGGGTCCAAAAAAATCAACGCCCACATACGAAAACGGACGTATAAATGCCGCTAACCTGTACTTCGGTAGAGAAGCCATCACCGGTGGAACCGGAGCGACACGTTGCAATTTACAGACCTGACATTCTCGACGAACTCTATCGTAAACTCTGCGAACTCGTGGGATATGATAGTCCTTGCGAACTTCATTCACGCCGGTCTCGTGACATTGATGATGAAAGCGCAGATGAACGTCGCGTACGACAAGTATCGTGACAGGATGATCTCGGGGGAGTACTATAGGGTACTTGTTGTTTTCGTGTAGGAAGTCGCATTCGCTTAAACGACTATTGATCCGCAATACACCTTGGACATCGATGAATGGACTGAGCTTGAACAGACTGTTCTTCTTATGGAGACGACGAACGCCTGCTGCGAGGATTGCTAGCTCTTCCGCATAGACTTCCTCCTGGGCTCGCTTGATCTGGAACAACTCAGCCTCGAGTAGCTCCTGCCTAGAGAGTGGTCCGATGAACGGGTGTTGACCGTGTTTCCTCAGGCGGATGTTATTTACAAAACGTAGAACGAAAGCCGTGGCGCGTCGCAAACGGTACCATGAGGAGAAGTTCTGCGGCAACAGAATGGTTCGAATTGTCCCTTCGGTATGGTGTAACATACTCGGGCGAATTTCTTCGACGGTTTCAGTAACATTCAGCAGTGACTCTGGCCATTCTTCCTTTGACTTCCACAGGAACGGAGGTCCTTGGAACCATCGACTCGTTGACGAAAGATCCGGCTTGTTCTTCCATTTAGTACCATCGTCGGCCACGTTCACCTTCGAGCTTAACCATCTCCATTCCGTAACCTCCGTCGCTTCCAATATTTCTCCCACCCGGAAGGCTACGAACTGAGAGAACCTACGGTGGTTTGAATGAAGCCAACACATAACGTTCCGCGCGTCTGTCCAGAAATATCGACGATTCACTGTGATTGAATGACCTGCCGCAATGCTTTTAGCCAAACGCGTACCAATAACAGCTGCTTCTAACTCCAGGCGAGGAATAGAGACGAATTTAAGAGGGGCTACACGAGTCTTGCTCCCAATTAGCGCGCAATGAACGAGTCCGTTATACTCGAAACGGAAATAGGAAACAGCCGCGTACCCTAGCTCACTAGCATCTACGAATGTATGTAGCTCAATGTTTGTTTCAGCAATGCTCAACTCTGGTCGACAATAGCACCGAGGAATTTCCACTGACTCAAGCTCAGGCAGAATATGCAGCCATGTATGCCATTTATCCAACTCTCGCTCTTCGACCTTTTCATCCCATCCAGTTTTTGTTCTCCACACCTCCTGGATAAGTACCTTCAGATACATTAAATAATGAGCTATAAGACCTAACGGATCGTAGATAGCCATTAACATTCGAAGTATATCACGCTTGGTTGGATGCTTCCCGCCGGAGAGTAGATCCTTGTTCCGGTCTGTGCAAAGCTTGTATCGAAAGACGTCTTCCGTAGTGCTCCACCACATACCAAGAACTTTGGCCATAGCCAAATCGGAGTTCATGTCCATCGACTTTTCGTGTTTCGGATTTTCGTCCAGACTCTTCAGCACAACTGACGAGTTCGACACCCAATTCCTCATATAGAATCCACCCTGCTGGTGAATGTAGCGGACTTCGTTAGCCAATGTTATTGCCTCCTCTTCCGTATCTACGCTAGTCAACATATCGTCGACGTAGTGTCTATGATGGATAGCGTCGACGGCGGTAGGATACTCCTTCGCAAACCGGCTGGCGTTTTCGTTCAAGACGAAGATGGCTGTACTGGGTGAACACGTTGCCCCAAATGTCACCACCTGCATCACGTAGTCACACGGTTCCATTGTTTCTTCGTTAGCACACCACACGATCCGTTGGCTGTCTTCATCTTTGGGCTTCATCCGTATCTGATGAAACCTCTCCGCTACGTCACCCCCCAGACCAACTAACCGTTCCCGAAATTTGTACAATACTGGTAGCAGATCGTTCAGTTGATCGGGGCCTTTCATCAATACCGAGTTAAGCGAGACACCACCGAAAGAAGCAGCTGCATCGAAGACGATCCTAACCTTGCCTGGTTTGTTGGGATTAAATACCGGGAATATCGGCAAATACCAGGTTCGGTCCCCAGTTTTCCGTGTTTCTTCGGGAGTAAGCTTCCGAATATATCCTTTGTGCTCGTAGTCCGCCATCTTCGAACGTACTATTTTGGATAATTCGGGGTCGCGTTCTAACCTTTTAGTTAAGCAGTGATGACGCCTCAGTGCCATGGACCGGTTGTTAGGCAAGCGCATATCGTCATATTTCCAGAGCAGCCCCACCTGATATCTACCGTTGAGGAACATTGTCGTACTACGCAGTTTTATCAATGCTTGTTCAGCCTCCTTGGATAACAGCTGGTTTTGTCGAGCGCCGATCCCTAAACTATCGAGCGTGAAGTATTGCTTGACTGTCTCATGCAAGAGCTCCTCCGGATCTCCATAGTGGAAGCAGATGTGATAGCTGCACGATGCTGCATGGGTGCTCTCCGGTGCGCACGTCCCGTAAATCGTCCATCCTAAGCGTGTCTTCACTGCAACTGGTTCGTTCTGCCTTCCTTCGCGGCTGTCAAGAGCGTGGACCAGATGCACGTTGTTCATACCAATTAACAGCTTAGGCTGTACGTCACCATAGGAATGTATTGGCAAACCATTGAGGTAGCCATATTTGTCTGCAAGCTTGCGCATGGACAAAGATTGCAATGGGAGCTTGAGTTCTTTGACCGTGTAGACATCAGTCAAGCTATTCTTAGGGCATCCATGATATGTGCCGGAGATGTCAAGGGAAACACGTGTGGCATCTTTTTCGTATCGGCAAGTATCAGCCGTCCAGCGAAGACATAGCGGGTGCTTTTCACCTCGCAAGTTCAACTCCTTCGCCAAGTCTTCCTCCATCAGGGTCAGGGATGATCCGCTGTCTAAAAACGCGTAGGTGTTTACCTTGGCCCCGTTGCTATACAGCGTAACCGGGACGTATTGGAACAGCACGGGTTTGCTGCCCCCACGATGAGTGTTGCAAGGTTTGGCTTCTCGGGAACTGTCGGCGATGGTGTGTTGCAGAGTTCCAGTTTGCTGTTTCGGCCCTTGCGAAGACGTTTCAAACTTGTCCTTGGCATCGTTGTGCATGAGCCGATGATGTTTATATTGACAGCCGTTTTGTCCGCAAAGTTTTCCGGACTGGCACGGACCGCGATGATTACTAAGGCAACTGCGGCATAGCTTGTATTTCCGGAGTATATCCCAGCGATCTGAAAGGCCGGACGAGAGAAACTTCTTGCACTTTTCGACTGCGACACAATCTCTATGGCAAATAAAGCAACTACTAACTTCATGATGCTCAAACGCCTGCTCTGTTTCATCTTTCCGCCCACGGCGAGACTTACTATCGTAAGAGCAGGAGAAGTCTGGCAGTGTAACGGCACTCGCTGCTTCCGCCAGCTTGTATAACCAACCGCTAAAGTCTGACACGGTTACGGATCGAAGAGACTGTCGATGGGTCGCCCAGTTCAGACGGACCATTGGAGGAAGTCGCTTAGTTAAATCGTGCAGGAGAGTAAGGTTGCATAAGTGCTCCTCCAACTCACAGGCTTTAATAGTAGCCACCATGTTACGCACAGCCAAGGCAAAGTCAACCAGAGAACCAAGGTGTTCCTCCCTTGGTGAAGGGAGAGCATTTATCTTTTGTAGTAGCGAATGCACAATAATTTCTGGGCGACCAAAGAGCATCTTAAGAGTGGAGAGAACCTGTTCTAGATTGGTTGGATGCAACAGTTGACATTTAACCGCTTCCAACGCTCTTCCTCGCAAACACTTCTGCAGGCGAGCTAGGTTTTCTTCAGGTGAATATCCACAAAGATTTGTGGAATTCTCATACGTAGCAAAAAACAATGGCCACTCTTCTGGGTCGCCACTGAAGATTGGCAACTCTTTGGCAATTGCCTGTCGCGCGGCGATCTGGCTACTGTTTAGTAACGTGGTCCCTCCAAAGGTGGGAGGAACGTCATAGGACTCATACGGATAATGTTCTTGAGCCATATGACGAGGGCGGCCAGCAAGCGGGGCGAACGCGGAGGTATGTGGATGCTGATGGCGATTTGGCAAGGATGATGACGGAATATGCTCAAACTGCTGGGACCGACAGGGAGCAAACGATGTGGCGCAAGCTCGCTGCCCAGTTGAAGGTGGGTAACGTGTCGGAATACATGACCGATGGTTTGTCAGAACTGGATCAAACGCTGAAGAATTACAATGGTTTCTGAGCGACTGTGGAACGTTAGCAGGAACACGAATTTGTTGTTCCCTCGTACCTACGACGGGGCCTGACACGTTTCTATTTTGATAACTAGCATGCGGAGCAAATAACGGAGGATTAAAACGGTGATCATTCATTGGTGACGAATGAAAAACAGGAGGATCCCTAACGCTATTACTTTCTCGTATATTAGCACTGCTATTGCATTGACTTGCATGGTTATTGTTCTCTGATGACTCGAACAAGAGCTGATATTTACGCCGTAAAAACTTACGCTCGATGGCTGCTTCCTCTTCCAGCATCTGGATACGTAGTTGAACGGGGAGCTTGCTTACTAAGTCGGGGTCCACATCAACCTCTTGAGAAACTGCATTAGGTTGCGTAACGGGTGGCCGTGGAGAGCGCAGTTGCGGTGCGGATACCGGCATCATGGGGGTGGGCGAAGGTAAACGTTGGACCGGTCGGAGGGGCTCCGAGTGAGGTACTAGCTCACCTGTAGGAGTTATCGGATGTGGCGATGGTGGCGCAGGAACTTTAGCGGCGACGCATTCCGGGCAGCTCCAATCATAATTGGCCACATCTTCATTCACACCGACGCATTCGAAGTGATACCACCGTTCACAATCGTCGCAACAAACCATTTCGTCACAGTCAGGAAGTTGGCAGAGCGGGCAGGATTGTTGCAGGGTAACGTCTGCGACAGCATCTTGGGTACGGGTCTTTCGTGGCATCTCCGATTGGATGAAAACGAAATTTTTAAACTGTTGCAGATGCAACAAGGAAACAGTTTTCCGTAAATTTAATCCGTATATTTAGCTTTACGCGATTAAAAATTTCCTGCAATAATGCCTTAGTTACACTTTGTATAATTTGAAATTAATATTAGCTTACGTTTGTGGGTTTCCTTTCGCTTACAGGATTTCTTTTCGTTTTCGTAGATGCTGAACTTATGTTCGTGGATGCTTAAGGTTAGATACATATAAATGCGATAGTTAGAATCCACTTTTCAATAGTTTGAATGTAATTACTTACAAGTAAAAGAACTAATTCGGCAGGCTTTTATCTTTTCGCGAGTAGACACTTCCTCACTCTAACCTATAGATTTTAATTCTTAGATTTAAATTTAACGTAATTTCTAGTTTAGTCTTTCAATAAACTTACTTTACTTTAAGCACTGTAAATATGTTTTAACTTCTAGTGTATAAGGCCTTTTTAATTTAAGAACGACCTTTTAAATATAATCTATAATCAGATAAACACGATTTTATTAACCTTTGACCAACTCGTAGGAACTTTACGCAATCTTCTCCTTGATGACTCGACGTTTTTTCCTGGCGATTTGTTTTCTTCCGTAACAAACTGACACTGACAGATGGACCGTCTCTGCCAGCACGGTGAAGCGCCGCGTTCTCAACGTAATTTATGCGTAGGTACGGCGTTGCACGGAGGGCGTGCGCAACAAACATACTTGGTACAGCTCGTGATTCATGCGTCTGTGCCACACTCCATTTTCCATTTTGCCATTTTGTAATAGATCGCAGAATTTTACGCTCAAAAACCCCAAGCACTCGTCGATCAGCTTTCTTTAGCGTCCATGATTCGTGTCCGTAAAGGGCCACCGGGATGATTAGTGTTCTGTAGAGCGCCGGTTTTGTGCGAATTTGCAAACTACGGGACTTCAGCTGGCTACGTAATCCGTAGAAAGCCCGATTCGCGGCTGCAACTCGTCATTTCACTTCGCGGCTTACATCGTTGTCACATGTCACGAATGTACCAAGGTATATAAATTCCTCCACTAATTCATATCGTTCCCCATCCAACTCCACCTCGGCACCAACACCACTTGGGGTCCCACGATCCCTACCAGCAACCATGTACTTCGCCGCTTTAAAGTCCACAAACAGATGGTGTGTCTGCAAGTTGTACTCCCGGAACTTGTCTAGCAATTGTCGCAGGGTAAACATCTGATCCGTCGTGGAGTAACCCTCACGAAAACCAGCTTGGTACTCGCCGACGAAGCACCTTGTAGGCAGAATTGAGCAATGTAATTCCTGATTCCGCAGCTCTAGTCTCGCTGTACCTCTCTCTGTTTCGACGCGTTGCCGCAGTGAACATGCTTCTCCTGGCCTGGTTCTTTTCATCTGTCACTCTCTGGCATTCGGCATCAAATCAGCTGTTACACTGTCTTCCACGCGTCGTGCCTACCACCTCTCTCGCAGCTGTTTCGATGGCACCTTGGATGTTCCTCCACAGCCCATTTATCTCTTCTCCTTCTATCTGGTGTTCTGCGATTCGTTGGTCAAGCTTCCTGGCGTAATCCACTGCTACACCGTCTACCGTTAACTCCTAGATGTTGAAACGCAGCTTCCTCTCAGTGCGAGCTTTCGCCGCGTTAGACAGCCTTGCGCAAATCTTACTCACTACGAGATAGTGATCAGAGTCGATATTTGGTCCCCGAAAAGACCGTACATCGATAACGTCCGAAAAGTGTCGACCGTCAATCAAGACATGATCAATCTGAGAGCTAGAGTCTTCATTTGGATGTCTCCAGGTGTGTTTCCGAATATTCAAACGTGGAAAGTAGGCCTACAGATTGTCATTCCTCTGGCCGCGGCAAAATTTATGAGCCTCAGACCATTATAACTGGTCGACAGATGAAGGCTATGTCTTCCAATGACTGGACGGAAGAACTCCTCCCTCCCTATCTGAGCATTTGCATCTCGGATGATGATTTTCACGTCGTGTTTTGGGCACTCTCCATAGGCCCTCTCAAGCCAGTCGTAAAACTCGTCTTTTGCATCATCGGATTTATCATTTGTCGGTGCGTATAAGTTGATTAGGCTGTAATAGTAGTAGTTTGCCCTTAATCCTCAACACGCATATACGGTCATCTAAGGGCCTCCACCGGATAACTCGTAGCTTTTGTTTCCCCAACACTGCGAAACCGACTCCATGTTCTGCTTTTTTACCGCCACTGTAGTAGATGTGGTACTTGAAAGGAGTGCCTGCAATAGAGTCTACTGTACGGAACTACCTTTCTCCGGAATTTGGCCACCGAACTTCCTGAATACCAGCGATCTCCATTTCGAGTTGTTGCAGCTCTCGAGCAAGCAAGCCAGCCCGTGCCGGTTCATGGAGAGTTCGGACATTCCAGGTACCAAGTTTCCAATCATTATCCCTTAACCGTTTCCTTGTCCCTTGCCGTGTCCTATACCGATTGCTCCGTCCTGAATTTCTTTCTTCGTTATTCATGGTAATTGAGTTTTCGGTATACTACCTCACCGGGGTCGCGATACCTACATCCCGCTAATGGATCTGCCATCTTAGGTATAGCTTGCGGGATACAGCATTTCATACTCAGCCGCCCGTTTCGAGACAGACGCTGTGTGAGCCACCCCTCATCTTGAAAACAGGCTAGAGTGCCTCCTAGCTCCTCCTCCTAGCTTAGCTACTTCAGTAAGTACATGAAGCATTACCGGGTAAGGCCATCGACCGTCATCATTTGACTTAGATCTGCGTGGAGGCGCCAGGTGGGAACTTGAGAGAGCCAGAGCTATGTTTCACACTCCTTCCTAGTAATCTGGGGCATAGTAAGTTTTAAAAGAATCCCAGACAAACTATTCCATCTAATCGGCAATCAGTATTAAGCGTTTTCATGCAAAATAAATGCATGACGGCGTTTTGTAGGACCTTAAACCGGTTAATTCTGGTGTGAGACATGACTGCATAGTTTTGTCACGAGGTCTTATTTGTGTTGCTATTGATAGTAAACCAAAACAACGATTACCGTGCCGTATCGAATTCCGTACACCTAAGAACTAGACAATTTAAAATGGTCAATATAAAATTATGGAATTGTAATATGCAATTCATTACATTTTGTTTTGACAGCTTGTTGCTTATTTTAATATTATTTGGGATCATAGAAAGCTAAAATTAATCCTAGTTCTAAAAAATGAGAGCACAAAATGTGCAGCTCTTGATTCGAAATCCGTACACTTTTCCATGTCTGATTCAAAATCCGAACACCTTTGATTCAAATTCCGTACACCATGTTTAAAACTAACTAAAGCCCGTTTCTTTATGAATCTAAATGCTTGTTCTTAATAAATTAAAAGTTAATTGCTATGTTGTTTTTGTTTATTTGACTGACTGCTTGATAAAATATACTTTTCTCCATAATCGTAGCATTGTGTTTCACTCCTATTCATCTAACAGTCATTTACTCGCACAGAGCCCACGCTGGATATTTTCAATATTTCAGTATTTCAATATTTTCGTGTTACAACCAAATTCTTCATTTGTGATCGAAAATTTAAAATATTAAGTTTGGTGCCGATTGACCCTACCTCGACCCATGGGATCACCCATGGTAAACAAAACCTCGTTAGTGTCAAATCCTCTTACATTCCTTTGCTTATACGTAGGGAAATATTAGGTTTTGAAACTAACTTTCTTACATTTTAGGAGTAAATTAACTTGACATATAGACAGTATATATCAGTTTTTCTTAATTTTTAATGCAAATTATACGGAGCACTAAAAAGTTGCAGAAGGAACTGCGTTATTTCGAGAGCGCTGATTCAATACGGTAGCTCTTATCGTAGTGACCAGAACTGCAGACTATCTCGATGCTTTACTAAAGGATTTTCCACTATTTATCATTGCAATTGCCATCTTCCAGTATAACGACATATGTTTAGCTTTAGTCCTTTCCGTTTTCTTTTTAAAACATGGATTAAAGTTGGATAACTAAAGATACTGCACAGGTGTACGGATGTAGATTCAACTAGTAAAACTGATTCAAAATCCGTACAGTACTAATTATGATGAATAAATATTATTTCAATGCTATAATTAATAAAATGTAGCTGTACAACGATAATCAGCTATCTTTCAAATATTTTCGGGATTTGAGGCAGGAAAATCACTTCAAGTACGCCTTACACTTAATTTTATTGAAAGTGATTTTCTTAGCAAATTGCTAACGACACAGCAAATGGACACGGAAATCCGATAGGAATTTACAGTTTGATTTTTATTAATTGTATTTCATGGCCTACTGCCTAAGTTTTGACATCGATATAATGCTAATAAAAAATGGTTCTGGACCTGTTATTAATATTTTGCATTTAGAGTGTTTTAATACATATAATCAAGCAAATTCCTTTAGGTGTACGGATTTCGAAGCTGTACGGAATTCGATACCGCATGGTACTCTGGAATCCTTTGAAATTGAGCAATTGAACTACCTAGACTTGCACGGCGGTATTCTCTTGCTCTCCCAACGGTGATTTGATATGTGTATGAAGTTTAATGATCTCTCCGACAACTTCAAGGTACCGTGCACACGATAATGGAGCGTATGTCCACAGCTTCAAGTCCCTAAAGATCTACCGGTCTTTTGTAGATTGTCATGTTTCTTGATCGTAGAGTTTTGCGAAGGGCAATGTTAGTAAGATTGAATGCGCCACTGGATCTCTCTGCTAGTGTTGTTGTTTGCGGTCACCGGCAATCCCAAAAAACAAGAGCTCATGCATGAACTATTAATGTATTTGGTCTTCGATGAATTTCGTTTTAGCCCAGTCCTCTCAGACTCCGTTTTCGGCATGGCGTAGAATGCCTCTGCCAGCGCAAAGTATTTTTCATAGTTGGTCTCGATCGATTTGATCGTATGCTGCTTTGAAGTTAATAAAGATGTGATGCATGGGCACATTGTATCAGCATCTGTGGCTCGAGCAGCACGTTCCTCACAGTCGTGTGGAAGATTCGGGCATGTTGTAACGAAACCTTGTAACGTTGTGAAACGTCACCAACGCTTGATAGAAAAAAAAACTATAATTTTAGAAACTTCCAACTTAAGTTACGAACAGACTTCTGAAATTCGCTGGAACCAGTGACATGCAAACAGTCACTGTTATTTTCTGCAGACGGTGGCGCAGCACAAAACCGAATATAGTGTCTCATATTCTTTTCTTATTTTTTATTTTCTTATTATAAACGAAGATCACTTTGATATGATGCCAGCAGAGCATTTCATTACCAACTTAGACCTAGCTGGGAAATTTTGGAAGTAATTATATCTAAAAGTGTTTACGTTTGTTCCACTGCAATACCATAATGAATAAAGCAATACAACATAATTTTACATTTCTTCATTGTTAGATTGCGATATCGATAATTATAAAGATAAGAATAAAAATTACCTTGAAAAAGTTTTTTCAACCTGACCCTTATTGAAATACCTATACGCTTCGCTAAGACACGTTATTGGGCTTAAATTAAGATGGATTTCATTCTGTCCAACAGTAAAAAAGTTACTCAAGTGATGAATTAACGTAATTAGCAACCATTCATCTTTCGTATATATTGGATTTTCAACAACGAGAGAAAAATAATCACGGCAATCTCTTATCAAGAACTTTGACTCCAGAACAGTTTCCAATATTGATTCCGAAATCGAATAAATCTTCGCAAACCAACCCCCGCAAATGGGACGCTAACACCTTGCCATCCTTCACGTTCAGACATAATTATATATTCACCAAGCGGCAAATTCCTGTGAGAGTGTACATACATATACATATCCTACGCCGTGAGGAGGAAAAACACAGCGGCAACACTCGGCCGCCCATTTGAATATCGATTTATTTCCATTTTGATTGACGTGCCTTTTATTTGCTTCCATTGTTTCGCCTATTCCCTTCGCACTTCCGGGATCCACCACCGACCGCCAGCTGCCATCGCCGAGGCAAACGGCAAGCAGAACCTTCTTGGCATAAACGTATACACCGAACGGCGCGGCGCATTCAGGAGCAGGGGCTATACCGAATGACTGATAAACTTTTTCCCAGTTTTCTCTCCCTGATCCCGTGCACATTTTGCTCTCCACGTCATCAACCCGGCCAAGTCAATCCGGTGAGCCTGAATTTTCCATCCCCTCACTCTTCATTCACCGATAGATTAATCCGGTTTCCGCGAATGTATTTAAATCCTGGCGCTTTCCGTGAAAGAAAAACAACGAACGAACACATAGGCGCGGGAGGAAACCGAAAGAGAAAGCACCAGAAGGTTTATGTTTTTCTTCATTTTTTTCCGATCGTTGACTGCCTGGCTGCCGGAGAAGGTGGTGAAAAACAGCAGAACCTTAGGCTGAACGGCTGGCTGGTTTGTGTGTTTATGAGATGCTGTTTTCGTTTAGAAAATGTAAGTTTGTTTTGCTTGAAGGAGCGCTGTTTGCTCAGCCAATTCCATCCCTAGTTGCTGTTTGCTGCTTGCTAGCACACTGCTAGCCAAGTTGAAAGTTTTCGTCATTCGATTAAGACAATGTCGTCACCGAATGAACAGTTGAAATATTTATTGTATTGCTTGAACCTTATTTAGGCCTTCATTGTGTAGGTCCGAAACAAGCAAAGGCTCTCTACCGGACTATCCAAGCACTGTCAATATATATTTACTGACTTGATGTTTGAACTGACTTGATGTTTGAACTGAATTTCAATTGGGCTACAGCACATTGTAGAGTTTGAACTGCAATTTAGAGAAAATTTTCTCTACCATTGGCTCCTATATTCAAACATGTTGCAGTAATTCTTTGTGTCATAAAACAATATTGCAAATTTTGTTAAATTTTAGATGAAAGTATTTTTGCAAATTTCAAAAGCTGCTGGCGATTTAATTTAAAATACCGTGAACGTACCATATTCTGCGCAGTTAAGACATTTTTATGATTCTTCCGCTATTCTAAGTATTGTAGATTTAAATTAACAACGTGGATAGCAGCAACGTGTAGTGCTACGGTCTATAATATCTGGTAAAAAATATGGGAATTATAAGTCGATCAAAAATTGAATATATTTTTCATTTTGTAAACTTATCCACGGTGCCTAATTCTGCGCACTTTCTTGCCCATGTTCCTAATTCTGCGCATGTTTGCTCCTAATTCTGCGCACCCAAAAAGTTGAATTAAATACTCCTGCCATGCTGTTTATGTCTTTATACGCTGAAAGCACACCAAAAAAATACGGCATTAGCCATTTACCATGATTAAATCCATGAGCTGGCCTTCTTGTGCTGTCCGGGTGGCAAAGGAATATTGTTATCATTTCGATTGCCTCATTTTAAATATTTTATTCTCGATAACGTGAAGAGCGAATTGATTCGTGTTTTCTGTATAATGAACATTACACTTTAGACTAATACTAAAAATTGTGTTTTCATATAGAAACCACTTCCCCACTCTCTGACAGCCCCATGAGGTTGGAAAAAATAGAAGACATAGTTTCATGAATTGGCGCTCGTAGGTTCGGACCCCGAGACACAGCACAGGATGCCAATCAATGCGAGTTAAAGATTTTACTTGAATTTTCATCCTTCTATACCTCTGCCATTTGGGTGAGGTTGCGTATTCTTTCGGGATTTCTTTGTAGGATACATTACTGCGCAGAATTTGGAACATGAATAAAAAGTCTGTGCCTAAATCTGCGCAATATTGCATCGCATTTTTCTAAGAAAAGCAATGCATGCAATCTCTCTTTTTGTCTAAAACATTACTAAAACTAATTATTCTTTCTTATTATGGTGGGTAATTTGATCATTGCAAAGAATTTCGATCATAAATTTGGTAATTCTCTCGAAGGACAATCTAAGCGTTGGTGCTAACAACGATGTTTTCTGCCATAAAAAATTCTTTCAGTTTCACGTTAAATTATTTCGCTCTCAAATATTATGGCTCGTTTGTGAATAATGGCGTAATATTCAACAGACATTTATAAAAAAATAACGCAATGATCATAGTTATGCACAATGTTAAAAAATACTTATAAAAAGAAAAATGCGCAGAGTTAGGAGCTGCGCAGAATTAGCAGCGGTCACGGTATATTAATATGCTTGCTCTCGAAACAATATCTATCCGCAAAACTACCTAAACCTAAAAAAGGGCTAAAACCTGTATCATTTAAAAAGAAAATAAATTCGAGCGATCCCAAATTTCTACCTTGAGGTACTGCAAGCAGAACGGCAAAGCAGGTTGTTTAAACGATATGATTTGGAAAGTGTCTTTGTAGCATCTATATTCATCAATTTTCACAATATATCATCGTTAGTAATTTAAAATTTATAACCCGTTTTATTTACATCATTCTAGACTAATCTCAAGATTTTAGTCTTGACCTTGGAATGAGGTCATACATATATTAATATTTTTTTGAAACGATGGTTCTACAATTGATGAAGGGACGGTAGGGGAAAGAAATGAAAATTTTTGGTGAAGGAGGGGGAAGAGCGGAAAGGAAGGGGGGGGGGGGGGTATTGGTAGCTATGCTTGACAAGTAGTCATTTTGACTCCTACCTTTTGTCCAATGCTGGAAGGTGCATGAGTCGAACCAAGCTGTAATCTGAGATTATAACCGGATTCGAACCCACAACACCCTCCAGGGCATGTGGTTCGCTGGTACTTGTACCTTTGAGTCCAGCGCCTCTATGGTTCAAAGGTACAAGTACCAGCGAACCACATGCCCTGGAGGGTGTTGTGGGTTCGAATCCGGTTATAATCTCAGATTACAGCTTGGTTCGACTCATGCACCTTCCAGCATTGGACAAAAGGTAGGAGTCAAAATGACTACTTGTCAAGCATAGCTACCAATACCCCCCCCCCCCTTCCTTTCCGCTCTTCCCCCTCCTTCACCAAAAATTTTCATTTCTTTCCCCTACCGTCCCTTCATCAATTGTAGAACCATCGTTTCAAAAAAATATTACATCATTCTACTAAACGGCTTCGATTGAAACTTTTAATCAAATGGTGATTGCATAGCGAAAGACACTAGTTTAATACATGGCACTCACCATTCATTGACTTTCTTTTCCGCAAAACCCGTACGACAGTCATTAATCTTTCCTATTTTTAGCCACAAATCCGTATCTGCACAAATTGAAAATAGCTTTCAACGCAATCATCGGTATCAAAAGGAGGGCATAAAGCATTGAGTCGATTTCAAGAAGCAAATCACGTCTCCCCTTTCTGAACTCACAAAAGACCATGAGAAATCGGAAAATACTCGACCCCGGCCCGTGTCTATCTATCGATCGGCCGATTGGGCTATCAATTCTAGCCGAAGCAGGGCCCCCATAGAGACAGACGCGCTTGATCCCTAATTTGCCAACCGCAACGGACCTTCCGTACAACATGAGCGATGAATTAATAAAGCACGAAAAACAAACTCACTCTGACGGCGATCTGCAACCGCTTATTATCCGCTTGAAGAGAGGTAAAAATCTAGACTACGACTTTTCAATCCACCTTCACTGCGAACGTTTGCACAGCGCACCCGTCGGTCGCCGAGCCCCGGCGTGGAGGGTCAGCGGCAGCTCTCCCAGCGCCATATGATCGATCACATCGCTGACCTGTTGAACTTTTCGGTGGTCTCGCTCTCGGGCCGGCTTCGTCTGTGTAATTGTTGTATGTGCACGTTTCGATAGCTCGGCGGCTCCTTGATCGTCGCGATGATTTGTTCGACATTCCGTTAGAGAAATTGCGATAGGTTCTCAGGCTTTGACGGACCACTGTCCGAGTGGCCAGCGGCGAGCGACCTCTTTGTCGTACATCGGCGGCTGCGTCTAGAAACCCTATGTAAAAATCAACTTCTCCAAAATGGTTGTATAGAAACAACGGCCCAAAGCGAACGAAAATAGATATCAATAATTAATAGATCACGTATATGATCAGCAGATCAATCACAGACTTCATTCGTCGATCACGTTTAATCCGTGTTCGCTGAATGTTGTTATTGGCGCAGATCATGAATCGTCCTCACTGATGACGAAGATGTCGGCAACTGATCAGCACCGGTGTCGGGACGATGATTTCTGTTCCGATATATTTGCGGGATCATTATCTTGCCGGTACTGCCCAGTGCATGCGGAAAAGTAGACAGCAAACGATTAACTCTGTTTTACGTATTTTGTGTGTAATTATGAAAATATAATTTCCAATAAACGAGCGCAAGGGCGTAATAAAATGATAGGAAAAAGGGTAGTAAACCTTCCGAATTGCTTCGCCCGTTTCGTCAGCTTAAGAAAGCAAGAAACATAAATTAATAGTACCAACAATTCGTGAAATTGATATTCATACTTTATGAGTTCCACCCACTTAATCTATGGAAAATTTAATTTACAACGTAATCAAAACATTGAAGTTTCTCTAAAATTGACAGGTTCCAATTCTCGGATAATTTTTCAAATAGACCTAGGTGACAATTAAAGATTCTCTTCATGTCTCCTCTCTTCCGTTATTTATGGTGATACTAATGCATTTTAACACATCAGTTTTACATTAACCGGTTGCCGGAGTTACTAGTTATCTAAATGTTTTGAAAATTTTCTTTTCTATGCATTTGTGTAGCCGTGAAAAGCGGAAGAGAGGAGACGCAAAGAGTATCTCTCATTGTCACATAGGTCTATTTGAAAAATTTCCCGAGAATTTATTCTTAGCAAGGCACTAGGTGTTAAAGCCTTGTAGATCAAGAAAATAAAACAAAATTATAATAAACTATACTGTTTTGTTGTTATTTCTATTATCAACTATTCTAATAAACTACTGTTATAAATTGGGGTCCGAAAGTTCAATAAAATTACAAAAATCCTTATTATACTTCTACTAATCAATATTTGATGATTTATAATAAATGTTGTTATAGTTACATTGAAGTTTGTTTTCTTTTTATTTTTTATATTGGCTCTTTAGCAGTCGATTACCCGTTTACAGCACCGCACAGAGGGACCAAACCACAAAAATGCGATGATTAAGACCTAAACGTTTTTCTAAGACTTGACCCTTCTTTATCGACAGACTTCGCGGCCGTCTGCTAGAGCACAGGACAGTTGTACCTACCAGCACCACCAAGCCGAGATTCGAACATACGACGACTGGCTTGTTTGACCAACATCGTACCTCGAAGCTAACTGAGCGGTTATTCAGAGACAATACGCATTTTAACAGAGCAAATAACTTTTTGAACATTCAAAAAAAGTCTTGCAAGGCTATTGAGCAAATTATTAGATGCTTTTTTTTTTCAAATAAATCGTGATATTTGGCCAACAGTAAAGGAATGAAAGAAACCATATACATCAAAGTTGCTCATTGAAGTGTGTTTCACAACTTTTGAGAAGACACTGTCTTTTCTTAGACGCCGCTGCCTAGCGCTTCCTCGAAGATCTAAGTAAAAGATGATGAACGATATCCATTTTTTTTAACGAGTAGGGAAATCTGCTATCAGACACCTGAGAAGACAACTCAGGGAGTAGGGTTTGGTATCCCGACCCCCCTACTGGGGCGTGAGGATCCAGACCCACTAAAACCCTACTCGAGTCTCCAGCCTCAATCCCCCCTGGAACCACCTTATCGGTATTACTTCAGGGAGGGGCTATTGTGCTTAACGCACGCTCTTAGATAACTACTGGACTATGGTAGTTAAGCTGTTTATTCGCCGTTGATCGGCTTTCCAGCGGTTTTGTAGCTCAAGTACGATCTGGGTAGCAGCCGCATTGACCGCACCCCAGACGTCCGAGCTAGAACACATCCTTTGGACTAAGTTATCCGGAGTAGTGTCCTGTCCGCTAACTGCCATCATGTTGCTTCTCACGCCCGCGAAACGAGTGCATATGAAGAAAGCATGTTCTGCAGTTTCTTCAACGTCCGCGCATTCGGGACACTCGGGGGACTCCGCATGCCCAAATTTGTGCAGATACTGTCTAAAACAACCATGCCCTGACAGAATCTGTGTCAGGTGGAAGTTGACTTCGCCATGGCGCCTGTTGACCCATCCGGATAGTTCCGGGATAAGTCTATGTGTCCACCGGCCTTTTGTGGAATCAGACCATGCCCGCTGGCATGTGATCATCGAGGCCGATCTTGTGGTACTCCGTATGCCTCTAGTTCCACGTTGGTTGAAGCACTCTACGTCCTCGCTGATGATGATACCAATAGGCATCATACCCGCTAGCGCTAGGACGCAGATTGCGTCATGTGAAACTGTGCGGTACGCACTCGCCACTCTTAAGCACATGAGACGATAGGTGCTTTCCAGCTTGGCTAGATAGCTTTTGGTACCTAACGCCGATGACCACACCGGCCCGCCATACCTGAGTATGGACTGGACCACGTTGGCTGATAGCCTTCGCTTGCTGCCATATACCGCAGAGCTATTAGACATCATACGAGACAATGCCGAAATAGCTGTGGAAGCCTTCTTGCAGGCATAGTCGACGTGGCTCCCGAACTTGAGCTTGTCGTCGACCATGACTCCAAGGAGTTTTAAGGACCGCGTTGACAAAATAGTGCAGTCCCCGACGCTGATATTTGCTTGCTGCACCGACTTGCGGTTGTTCACCACGATAACCTCCGTTTAATGATGCGCTAGGTCCAGTTTCCTGGATCGCATCCAATCTTCAACAATGCTTATAGAGTGGGCAGCCGTCAACTCAACCTCTCTGATAGATTCACCGTAGACTTCCAAAGTGATATCGTCCGTAAAGCCGACAATCACCACCCCTACCGGGAACTTTAGCTTCAACACCTCGTCATACATGACGTTCCACAACACCGGGCCCAGTATGGAACCTTGTGGAACCCCTGAGGTGATTGGAACGCATTTCTGACCCTCCTCCGTGGTGTAGCATAGCACACGATTCTGGAAATAATTTTCCAGAATTCTGTACAGCGACACCGGCACTTGGACGTTCCGAGGCGAGCGAGTCCCAGCTAGCGCTATTAAACGCATTTCTCACGTCGAGCGTGACAACTGCGCAATAACGAATACCTGTCCTCTTGGTCTGGATTGCCACCTCGGCTGTCTTAGTGACAGACAAGATGGCATCCACCGTAGATTTGCCTTTTCGGAAGCCGAATTGGTTCCTTAACAGACCATTTGTACCCTCCGTGTACTGTACGAGTCTGTTAAGGATAACCCTCTCCAGCACCTTGCCGGCAGTATCGAGCAGATAGATCGGCCTATATGACGAGGGGACACCCGGAGGTTCTCCCGGCTTCGGCAATAGGACCAGGTTCTGTCGCTTCCATCTGTCCGGGAAGTGGCCAGCTTCCAGGCATCTATTCATTACTGCCCCGAATAATTCGGGAGCCTCTAAAATAGCCGCTTTAATGGCTATATTCGGGATACCGTCTGGCCCCGATACCTTGCTCACCTTTAGGGATTTAGCGATATCAATAAGTTCCTCGTTCGTAACCGTCACTTCCTCCCCGACCTCCAAACCGCCGTCGCCCACGTTACTTTGGATGTTCGGCTGGGAGGCCGACCATCCTACGCTATGGTCTGAGATACTGGAACGTCGGCCGTGGGACGGAACGATATCCATGGAAATGCTTCATGTACGTACATACTGGATCAGTTTAGCTAGGGAATGCCAACTTAGCGCTTAGCCTGTTCCACAGGTAAGAAGCGGCTCAAACAGCGTCTGTTGGAGTAAGAAAACGATTATTGGATTACGATTAGAAACTCGATACTTGGAATATCCGAACTCTTCATAAATTGACACCCCAAGTAGCACACGTTGTCACAATTGAGTCGCAGCGGCTGATATGCGACAAATTTAAATGTAAAACTTCGGTTACTGTAACCTAAAATATAACAGTTGTGTAACCGAAATAGCGCAACTTATGTAACTAAATATGGTTACATTAACAGTTACTCAATAACCAATATGTAACATGTATGGTTACAAAATGGTTACTATTGAAGTTACACATAAACTGTAAATTGACTTTCAATTGGTGGCAAATTAGTTATCTTGAAACTTCTATTGCATTGCGAAAACAATGCAGCAGGTTTATTATTTCAATCTATGGCTGTCAACGTCAAGCAGTAAATTTAATTGTTGAATATAGAAGAGTGTTTGAATTTCACTTGTTATTTCAACACAAATTTTAATGCAGCTTCAAATTTATGGTGAAATGCATGATTCTAGCTTTGAAAAATTCACGCGCTCTTATTTAATCTAGCTTTTCGTTACTTGAAAAATTGAAAATTGAAAAATTGATTTTTTGTAAAACAAATATGTACAAATATAAAACATTTTAATTTTCTGATTTTTTAAATTTATTCTTAGCAATAAAGAATTAGTGGAGCATTCACCTAGAAATCATTAATAAACAAATTGTTTTCGCTATCACTTAGTAAAATTCATAGCCATTTTGCCTTTGCCACTACACCATCGTCCTTGAAGTTTTATATCGTTTTCGGCATATTGCATGAAGTGATTTTAAGCAGACATTGTTCAAAGGTATCGGGAAAAGGTGTTTTTTAGTGATTGTTGTGAAAAGAAAGTGTTAATTTAATATCAAAGAATAGTTTCAGTTTGAATAAAACAGTTTACCAGCAGTGTTAATCATTGAAGGTTACAATTCAGTTACATTCTAGTTGCACGTAACCTTAGCCTTCGACCTGGTTACGCTATCGGTTACGGTAACCAATATTAAATCTGTTGTGGTCACTTATTTCTTATGTCGTCATTTCTAAGTTACACTGTAACCTATTTTCATTGCCGGTTTAGTTTCTATGTAACTTTATCGTTTTGACGTTTGAGAACAATCAAAATTTGTTTACTTAATATCAATGTCTATGCGGAGAAAATTCCAAGTACCATCAATTAAGTAAATAAACGCATTTACAAGAGCATTTTACAACCCGTGAACCAATTGTTTATCTTTACCATTAGCAATATTCTTCAGGTCTAGTTTTTCCTTAATCCGTTGTGTTTACAAGGAACAGTGAACAAATTGTTGCGAAAATGTTACTAGCCGACTTTTTTTGACTTCGTAACTGCTCGTAACGGAAAATTAACTGTTTTGCGACCAGCAAGTTTATGACAGTTTGGAAAAAGGTTTCATTTCTGTCACTTGATAACTATTTGGTAACTCGTAACTGAAAGGTGGCTGTTTTGCGACGACCAAGTTGTTGACAGTTCGAAAAAAAGGTTTCAATTTGGTCATTTGGTAACTACCTGGTAACTTTTTGAGATTTTTGTCACTAGGAAACTAAAAAATAACTGTTTTTAATTTTATGTAACCTAACTCGTTACAAGTATCCTAAATGTAACTGCTGTGCAATCTTTTTGTATTTTTTTATTTTTATGATTAGTTACAAGTGCTACTTGGGACGAGCTGACTTGCTTGCTGTGGGAATTGCTGCTATTCCGGAAGTTCGGTGGTCAAATTCCGGAAAAGGAGATCCGTGCAGTAGACTTTATTGCAGGTACTTCGTTCAAGTACCACATCTACTACAGTGGCGGTAGAAAGGCAAAATGTGGTAGAAGGTTTCGTGATGTTGGAAAACAAAAGCAACGAGTTGTCCAGCGGCCCGTAGATGACCGTATATGAGTGTTATGCGCCGACAAAGGTAAAATCCAATGATGTTCAGAAGGAGTGCCACGACAGGCTCGAGCGGACCTATGGAAGGCGCCCAACACACGACGTGAAAATCATCATGCAATTCCTGGTGCTGGTGGAGTTCTTGAAGAGAACGGATTACACTGCACCGTCGTCCGGCATCTTTGCGACGTGGTCGGCCCACCGTAGTCTCCTAACTTTCGCCAGGTGTACGATGGGAATCTCTCCAAGCAGTGCTTGTAGCTCGTGGTTCATACGCCTCCGCCACTCTCCGCTATCCGTTCCGCTATTCCGGCAAAAATAGTCCGCAACACCTTTCGTTCAAATATGGCTAGTGCACGTGTGTCCTCCGTAAGCAAAGTTCTCAAGTCCGTAGAGGACTACCGGTCTGGTTAGCGTGTTGTACATCGTCAGCTGTGTGCGACGACGCATGCTCCCATATCGAAGCATCTTGAAGAGGGAAAAGTAGGCTCGATTTCCAGCTTGAATACGTTGTTGGATCTCCTTACTCGTATTATTGTCGGCGGTGTCTAGAGATCCCAAATATACGAACTTATCAACCACTTCCAGTTCATCACCATCAATAGTCACTGTCCGTGAGACGCAAACGTTGCTGTCGCTGGAGCATCTTGCTACCATATATTTAGTTTTCGACGCATTGATTTGTCACCCTATCCTCCTAGCCTCCGTTTGAGTCTGGCGCAGTTTTCCTCCGCCGTTCCAAAGTTTCTAGTGATAACGTCGAGGTCGTCTGCGAAGCCTAGTAGTTGGCTACTCTTGCTGAAGATCGTTCCTCTTGTTTCGATGCCCGCTAGCTGGATCACACCTTCAATAGCAATATTGAATAACATACAGGACAGTCCATCCCCTTGCCGCAACCTTCTGCGCGATTCGAAAGGACTCGAGAGTGTCCCCGAAACGCGCACGTAGCACATCAGTCACTCCAGGGTAGCTTTGATCAGCCGCGTCAGTTAGTCCGGAAAACCGTACTCGTGCATAATCTGCCATAGCTGTTCTCGTTCAACTGCATCGTATGCTGCCCTGAAATCCACGAAAATATGATGCGTGGGCACGTTGTACGCTCGACCTTGCTGGAGGATTTGTCGGAGAATCAAAATTTGATCCGTAGTAGCAAGGGCCCCTATAAAGCCCGCCTGACACTGCCCTATGAATTCTCTTGCCGTTGGGGATAGACGACGCAATAAAATCTGGGAGAGCACCTTGTAGGCGGCATTGGCCAGCGTAATGCCACGGTAGTTGCAGCAATCTAGCCGGTCGCCCTTTTTGTAGATGAGACAGACTACACCTTCCATCCCCTCCTCCGGTAGTTTTTCCTCCTACCAAACCCTTGAAGTTATACAATGAAGTGCCGTTGCTAGCGGTTCTTGGCCATTTTTGTACAGTTTTGCCGGGAGTTGGTCCTTTCCGGCGGCTCTATTATTCTCTAGCAGACAAATTTCTCGCCGGATCTCTTCGAGAGCCGGCACGCTGCTGTCGTTTATAGGCACTCCGAAGCTAACTTCCGTTGCATCTCCTTCTACTATATCGCCGTTGAACTGCTCATCGAAGTACTGCTTCGACCTGTCGGCCACCTCGCGCTCGTTTGTGATTAGATCCCCTCCCTCGTCCCTGCACATGTCAGGTTTAGGTGTGCAGCCCTTACGAGTTTGGTTCATCTTCTCGTAAAACTTGCGTGTGTCATTAGCTATGAATAATCGTTCCAACTCCTCACGATCTCTGTCCTCCTTCTGGCGCATTTTCCTCCTCAGGATTGTGCTCAACTCATTCTACGCTTGTCGATACTTGGCCAAATTCTCTTTCGTGGTTATGCTTAGATAGGTTTTCCAAGTTCTTTTTCTCCTCTCTATCGCTTGTTGGTATTCTCCGCCACACCAATCATTTCGTGCGCTCGAGGTTTCTACTTCATGGATCGCGGTTGCGGTCTCGTTGACGGCCGAGCGTATCATACTCCATTACCTTGGATCAGTTACTGGTAAGCAAATCAGACAAATTTCAGAAGTAAAACTTGCAGACTCATTAACGGATTGTTCACTTTAAGGCGGCGTATGATTCAGTCAAAGGTATATACCGCGGAAAATAATGCTAGAACATGCTTTTCTTATGAAACTGTAGTTAGGCTGATTCGAGCGATGCTGGATGGGTCAAAATCGTGCGTCAAAATATACCTCAGCCGCATTCATGACGTTCTATGGACTGAAGCAAGGAGATGCGCTCTTTAACCTGCTATTCAACATTACCTTGGAAAGTGCAATACGCAGCGCATCAAGCAATCTCACATGCTTCTGGGTTTTGCGGGTGCGGTGAATCGTACGAAATCAACCGCAGATCAATAGAAGAGGCCCTTAAGCCTTTTAAATTGGAAGCAGTGGGATCGGAACTCACCATTAAAACAGTCAAAACGAAGTACATTTTTGCTGATAAGCAACATGAGAGTCCAAACGACGTTCGTATCGATGTATAAATAAAAATAAAAAATACGATGTTGAGCTAGATAAGGGACGATATGCAGTAGTCGAAGAATTCCTTGGGACGCTCGCGGCATCTGACAATAAAACTAGTAGATAAAGTGCGGTGCAGACGCAATTGTACAAGCTGTACATAGATGTAAATGTTCTCAAGAGAGTAAAACGCGGCAAGCTACAGTGGACTGGTCACGTAGCGAGAATGCTGGATGAACGCTTAGCGATAACAATATCCAATAGGGAACCTGAAAAAGGCCGACAACTCGAGGCAAAACTCGCACCTGTAGGATATGTTACAGTGATAACACATTAAAGTTGTATGTCGACCAAATATTTATTTAGTATTGTCGTACCCTATAGAGTAAGGAGGGGTAAAAGTGCGATGGGGATAAAAGTGCGATTCAATGATTTATCAGTGCAGATTCCGACTAAATTGACTACGTTGGCATGGATGGGTGACTACTTTGACAGCTTGAATCTTAGCGGAAACTTTGGTTGCTTACGAAGCAAAATATATTTCGCTTTTCCATAATTTAATCAAACCCCGTCAAGCGCCTAGCGGGGTAAAAGTGCGATTCACGAACGGGGCAAAAATGCGATTCATGGACGAAGCAAAAATGTATAGCTAATTATATACAGCTTTAGGCACTGTTTTACTGTTGCATTGCTATGCTAATTTCATGGATTCGAGCTTCGCACTTTTGCCCCGCAGTATTCGAACTTTTGCCCCGCTAGTGGGGTAAAAGTGCGAATAGGCACTTGATCAGAAGAATGGAGAATTTATTTCGCATAACAATACTATTCCAGATGATATATAGTTGAATGTGAAGACATTGGGTTACTGCATCACTATAAAATATATTTTGTTGTTGTCCTTCTTTATAGCTCACGAAAATTGATGACAACTTCAAACATCGCACTTATGCCCCGCCCTACTCTATATTTTTATAAATTCACGACTTTTTACCGTATTTTAAGGACCGTGGTATAAACGAAGAATTTGAGGTTGTTTTGTTCAAAGCAGATTTTGAACAGTTCCGACCTAGGTATTTAATTTCTTTTTTCTTAAAATCATAAAGAACTGGTCATTTACGGCTGAGTTTTTTATCCATCCACTCTCTGAATTGAGGTGAATAGTTGTTTGGCTGCTGTTGTAAATGTGTCTAATTATCGACATATAAACAAGCTGTTTTTATTGAATTAATTGGATATGCTTCGCAGAAAATTATCACAATAGTGGCGTCGTGCTCGGATGTTCTATATTACTTCAATGGATTCACACAAAGGAAACCCGGTGCCAACGAAGCCCGATGTTGCCTGAACACCAAATGAGAAATGTATATCGATTGCAATATTAATTGGTGGTTGAAGTGGATTATACATTTGTGAAGAGAAATGTTTTTCTCTGTGCTGAAAACCAATTCAGGTGCGCATTGGATGGAAGGTTGAGTAGTTTGTCTGTAAAATATATTTCGTTCATGAAATGTAACGGTATTGAAGACTGTTATAATACAAATTTCTTCAATAATTCACCAGATAGTTTCACTTTCAATTTTACTAAATCGATGTCTATGTACAGTACAGCAATCTACCTTGTAGCTACTTTTTCCCCGTGATGCAACAGGTCATTAACTCCAGCAATGTATGAATTCAATTTAGCCTCAATTTTCCCTCGTTTGCCAACAGCCAAATTCTTTCGCATAACTTCCTCTACATTTCTTAACGCTTCCCGTTTCTAAAGCTCGTACAACTTTATTAAGTCTCAATAAATAATTGAACCATAATATATGCGTGTACACTCGCCGTCTATAAATTTTCCTCTGCTTAGAAGAAGCTGTAGGCTCGGCGTAGTTCGTCGATGAATTGCGAGACACTCGTCCCGAACTCAATTTAGATGCGAAAAGATAAATTTTCCTCCCCGCAACAGCACATACTTACTGCAGCATCCTTTCTTCTTTTTCGCTTCATAAATACCCTTGGCTCAGCATCTTAATCTTTTCCCAGTATTAACAGGCATGTTCCGTAACTTGCACGTTCAGGAAAGCCCACAGGATATTCCGCGAGGCTCAGGTTCAATATTCTCGAGCACCCACCTTCCGCATGATTCGCGTTTTTATCCGGCTCGCTTTTTTCCTCCTCCGCTCTCGGTTAGGTGCACTTTGTTCGGTTGCCGATCCGTATGATAGCGATAAAATCTGTTGTATCGTCACAAGGGTGCGAGAAGCATGTAGAAAATACACGCGTCCATATCTCACCGATAGACTTTCTGATCAACTCACCTTCTCCGACAGGCTTTGACTTATGAGCACTCCAAGGGAGTGAGAGTTCCACTTGAGCAAATTCGGCTGCCGCCTCGGTACGGGGGGCATGCGGTGCGGTTCCACTTGAGTAAAGCTTCACCCCATCAGCGCATCGCACGGGTGCGGTGCAATGGAACGGAGGCCAGTACATAATTTATTTTCAATTTTCCAATTCCTTCACATATCGACAACTCAGTTTGGTAGCAGCGTTGATTCGGGGGAAGGGCACACTTCTGCCGGGCTGCTGGATGGATGGATAAAGTTTTCCTCAAGTTGGTTGTGTGGTGGAGGATGTTGGCTTCTTGGGTTTGTGCTGAAAAATGAATTCCATTCGTTCAGTTTATTTCGCTTTGAGTAAAAGCCAATAAATTGATTATATTTAAATTAAGGAGGTTTCCACGAAGGTAGCGGATGGTTGTGAGAGGTGGGAAAAGTTGTTCTTTCAAGAGATGAGGATAAAATTATGCTAGACGTATGCGGCAGCACGTGTGACAAAATTACTTCGGGGACTTTAGGTGTAAAAAATATTCGATTATAAATTAACATTAATATTTTCTCAGAGCATGTTCACAATTCCAGAAGCTTACAAAATTGGTATACCATACCTCCTCTCGATTCTTTTTCATTAGTTAAAAAGTGCATTTTTATCAACAATTGCAATTTTTTAAGGCTGGGTATTTTTTCTCAATTTTTTTATGTTAAATTACTGGTTGGCCTTCCTCGAAGAAGCTTGCAAAATTTAAAGATAGAGAAATGAAAACTCTAGAAGATTTGAATTTTTATATCGGTGCGCGCATGTTAATGCAGACGAGAGGACGAGCGCGCACGTTGTAATGACACGTCACACTTAATAGCATCAAAGGCGGCATCTTCAAGAAGCTGCCCGTGGGTTAGATGAATAACGCGTGTGTCGGTCTGTACGCCAAAAACTCACAAACTGCTGGACCGATTGTCACGAAAATTTGCCTAAAGGGGTGTTGGGCCTTGGGAGTGTTTTAGTGCGATCAGTTTTACTATCTCTGACCTGAGTAACAAGGGTTTTTTTATTTTACTGAATTTAAAAAGTGAAAATTTGAATTTTTAAGCTTTCGGGTATAGATAATTTGGTTGTACTATTAGGTTCGCTAAGTAGCGTAGCTAGGATAAGGAGGGATAGATTAAATTTGCTTGACTGCGTTTTCGGATGTTTTTACTGCTCCGTCAATTTGACTCTATCTCAGTGAAGTAATTAAGAAGCGAGGGAAAGCGGAGTAGTGTTGTAGTTCACTGTATGGCAAAATCTTTAAACTCTTGATTTGAAAAATAAAATTGATTTTTTTTTATTCCTTGCAAAATTTGTTGCATTTATCATATTCGAACGAACGGTGTTGCGAACTATGTTTGGCGGAATACAAATGGAAACGCAGGTGTTCGAATCACGAGCTGCGCGTACTACTTGAATAGATTTCCATTGTACACTTAGCGAAAATCAGGAGGTTATGACAAGCGGGTCACGTCACGAGAATGTCGAACGATAGTACGGCAAAATCTTTTTCCTTCAAGGGCCCACCGTCACCTGGAATAAATGGACTTGACGCGTGAGATATCCTAAACAACCTTGAATGCTACTAAAATTACATAGGCAAAATATATAGCTAGGGTATTGCCGTTATCGTCGGGCCACTGTTATGGTCGGGCCATCACGATTTTACAATTTTAGTAACTCATGATATCTATGATACAACCATTGTAAAACTTCTTACTGTGATAGCTAACTTTTCACAATATTGTGAGTTTCAATCGTATATTCAAAACACCCGTACTGAATTCAGTAACTAAATCTTACAAAAAAAGTTTTCTAGGCGCAATGAACTTTTCTTCAAGAAATGATTCATGAAATGCAATTATCGAGATAAATTTTGAAAATGTATGAAGTGTGTTGTGCTGCACACGAGGACTATAGAAAAAATCCCCTCCAGTAAGGTGTTTGGGAAGGCTAAGATGAAATACTAGAAAAGTGCTATTTGTAAAGGTCGGGTCACTTGAATAGTCATGGTTGGGCCACCATAATTTGAAGCGTAGAAGCGCAATAATCGCTAGAGAATGTCAGTCACGTAGAATGTGATGAAATAAAGCAAAATTAATACAATAAAAACCTAGATTTTTGTTGTTCATTTTTTAATTGTAGTTGTACACTTCGGAAAAGGCGATTGTAGCAATATTGATTTTACAAGGTCGCCAAAATTTCGCAAAAATGCAATTATAGATAGGGTATTTGTACCTATATGAACCATTGTTCACGGAATTCATTCTTTCCATGTCTCTATATAGAATTTCAATACGGATGTCTTAAATTTTCTGCTGTGGCCCAACCTGTACAACATGGCCCGACTATGACAACATTTTTTGTCTTCACGTAAATGCCTATAACTTTTTTATTTTTCAAGCAATCAGTTCGAAACTTTCCGGAAATATACCTTATTCTTAGACCCTTGCAACGATGTATTTAGATTTTCAAAATTCCTTTTGAAACAAAAGTTATGGGCGAATTCCAAAACGTGGCCCAACCACGACGACACTCCCCTACTTTACTGCTAACCCTCTTTAGTGCTGACAATGTTTATTTGCAGCTGATTACCGACAGCAAGAATAAATGATGAAGAAAATTTAGCAAACCGATTTACAACAGCTATGAGGTCAATAAGCTAGTATACAGCAACGTGCAGTAAA
Organism: Sabethes cyaneus; assembly: GCF_943734655.1. NCBI lineage: Eukaryota > Metazoa > Arthropoda > Insecta > Diptera > Culicidae > Sabethes > Sabethes cyaneus. Next base: position 75,613,550 of record NC_071354.1, on the reverse strand, counting down.
AATGCTTTTGGCATTTCTACCAACAAACGGTTAATTTACTAGTTACTACTCACTTATATTAATGCTTATTGGTTACCTGAAAAGGTTCCTTAGCTAAAGGGTGTCCAACATTAAATTGCACCACGGAAGAAACGCTGTAGAAAATTACTCATTGTGTATTTCCTCTTGAAAAATTTGGTCAGAAGTAGTTTAGAGTGTATTGTTTACACTGTATTTTTATCGCAATCAGTTTTTCGAAAATTAGAAAAAATGGCGTCACCCGAAAAGAAACTTCGCGTATTTATGTTGCGCAAACACCTGAAAATCCTCAACTCTCTTATCGAGACATCGGAAAACAATTCAGAATCGTGCAGTAAACGGTGAATCGTGTGATTAAACGTTACTATGAAACTTTGAGCATCGAACGGAAGGAGAATGGATGTTCAATTATTGATCAGGATCACAAGCGTGGCGTGTAAGCATTTAGGCGGAATCCCAATGCTTCGGTCAGGGATGTGACCAAAAAGTTGAATCTGACCAAGGCTTTCGATCAGAGAAGGGACTGCATACAAAGTGCAGAAGGCTCCAAATCGTGACGAACGGCAAAATACGGTGAGAAAGTAACAGGCCCGGAAACTGTACACCTAGATGCTAACGAAACCTGATAGTCTCATCATGGAGTCATGGCAGACTTCCGGCAGCTTTCGGGCCTACTGTACTTCACCGCCCAGCACAAGTTAAATATTCTGGAGAAAGTAACGGGGCATGCCACAATAGTTCAAAATAATGGACGCAGTGGTAAGGGTACCCAACAGAAAAAAAGAGAGAAGAAGAAGGGTGCAGAAACTTTCAAAGTTCGCCAAGAAATAGGTGATTTGGCAAGCGATCTGCTCATGTGACAAAAGGAGTACGCCGTTCGTGACTACCGGGACTGTAAACGGGTAAATCTACCGCAAGGAGTGTTTACAGAAGTGTCTGCTTCCTCAGTTGAAGCAACACGAGGTCCCTACGATCTTCTGGCCGGATCTAGCTTCGTGCCACTATTCAACGGATGTCCTGGAGTGGTACGAAGCTTATGGGGTTACTTTCGCACCCAAGGACATGAACTAAGACCCAATGAAAAATACTTGGCTATTAGCAGGCACTACGAAAGCATCCCAAGGGGGACAAGTCTGAGGAAGACAATAAGAAAAAGTGGGTTTCCGTACAGAAGAAACTGCAGCCACATCTGGCTGCACTGAACCTTATGAGTGGAGTTAAGCGTAAGGTGCGAGCATACGGTTATGATATTGAAGTTGAATGAAATAAATATGCCAAAAACTTACTAATTAGTTATATTTTATTGTCTGACAAGGATCGGTCAATTAGGTAATTTTCTACAGCGTTTTTTCCGTGGTGCAATTAGATGTGGGACACCCTTTAATATGTTGTGTTCATCATTATGGCGATTGAATTTGCCCCCATTTCGCCAAATTAAATTCTGAAATCAACATTCTTCTAGAACTGTACTTCAAACTGAGAAATATATAATCTAGGCAGATCCAAAAAATAGTGCAATAGAATTTGCTTTCTGAACAATGATAACGTGACCATAGTTCAAACGAAAAATGAAATAAAGCCAAAAACCTACCTCTCGTTAATATCGGAAATTCCACTAAGAAGCTGCAGCTATCACTAACACACATTTGTCCGTAACTAATATCAGAGCATGCTTCATACCAATCCACTTTTATCTGCGGGTAGATTTTGTATTCACCTCATGTGATATAAGCCACGTTTTTCTGTGTTTTGTTTCGTGTTTTGTTTAGGAATGTTATTGGCCTGCAAAATTCCGTTAGTACGAACATTCCCTGAGCAGGTACAGTGAAATGATTATCTGTTATTACAATGACTAAAACCAGATGTGGAAGAAGAAGAAGAAGAAGATATTTGTCAGTGTTAGTAGCGGAAAATCAGTAAGAGACGTCAAACTACCAAACAAACCAAAATCTTGTTTGGAATGCACTACGATTAGATCGTTTTGAATAGTCAACTGTAGTGGTATATCATATCAGGTACGGCTTTTACACAGAATGATGTGTTTGAAAAACTAATTTGTAGAGCTATTTAAGAAACATTCTTATTTTCAAAATACAATCTTTCTCTTTTGCACCAACACGCTCTTTGATGCTAGCGCAAACATTGCCGCACCAACACTCTCATATTTTTTTCTTGTTACGAACACAAATATACCGTGTTTGCCGTATCTAATTAACACAGTACAGCACGTTGGAACTACGTATAAAGAGATATCGATATAAAAAACCCGATGAAATGTCCTTCAGTACATCAGTTCAACGGAGTCAAGTCCAGGTCCTGGGCGATTGTCTGGATAGTCACTGTGTTTTTTTTCAGTGACTAGACCGAACAATCACCCAGGACTAGCTGGGACGATAGGCAACGTTGAGTTTCGATTCTCGGATTGATCAATTTAAAATTATCTAAAAATAAGTGAAGTTCAAAGGAACTGTCAGGGTGTTCGAGGTGCGTTAAATACTCTATCACAACGGAAGTTCCTTACCAACTTTGCAATTAGCTTAACTTCAGAACAGAACAAAAAGTGAATAGTTTTGGAAAGTGAATAGTGCTTAACTCATTAAGGTTCTTACATTGAAGGAACCTCTGCTGTGATCTGCAGAATCTTAATAAACCAAATCACAGTAGTTGTTCTTCGATGTCGGTATCCTATAATGGCAACAGGAATCGTTTAATTTATTCTACCTTTAAGAACGAAGTTTCGGTGTACCCGTCAAAATAGAATTCGTACCCGCTGAATACCGTCCAAGCCTTGAGGCGATTGTCAGGCTAGTCACTGTGTACCTTGAAGTAGGCAACTATTCTTCAGTGACTAGTCCAAACACTCGAACGACAGGGCTCGATGGGACATAAATCAACGTTGAGTTTCGATTCCAGGATTGATCTGAAAGTGAATGAAGTTGGAAGATTGGTGTGGTATTCGAGGTGCATTAAATATTCTATCACAGTAAGGAACTTACCGAGGGGCAAGACACTGTTGAAAATATATTACTTTTCCCAATGGAAATATTTTTTCAACCTTAATATATTTACCGTTCCCACCCTAATATAACCTAAAGCCATATAAGGATATACATTTATAGGGCTTTAATAGGGCCTAATATAATAATATATGATAATATTATGAAGTGTCTTAAGTGTCCCTCGGAACTTACTAACTGTGCACCTGTATAATCTGCAGAATAAACAAAATGTGAAAGGTTTTAGAAAATCAAAAGTGATAAGTTATATGACAGAATTTCCATTAGTCGTAGTAATTAAGGTGCTGACACCTAAGGAACCTCTGCTGTGAACTGAATATTTTTAAGCCAAATCACAGTAGTAGTTTCTGAATGTCAGTATCCTATAGCAGCAATACGAAAATGGTATTCTCGATTGGAGTCAGTCCATTTATTTTTTCGTTTCAACGTACCTGACTATTCCTTAAAACAAAATTCGTACCTGGTAAGTAGCGTCCTAGTACGATTGTCGGGCCAAACACTGTGTACATTATTAGGCAATTATTCTTCAGTGACTAAGCCAAGCACTCATACCACAGTCCAGAATCGCTGGGACAATAATCATCGTTGAGTTTTAATTCCCGGAATGAGCCATTTTTATTTATCTAAAAGTTAGTGAAGTTCAAAGGAACCTTCATTGTGATATTCGATGTGCATTAGATACTATATCACAGCGATAGTTCCTTACCAACTTTACACTTAGCTAAATATCAGAACAGATCGAAAAGTGAATAGTTTTGGAAAGTGAATTGTGAATTTGGAAAGTGATACGTGTGATAACATGCCCTTATGTCGTACTCTTCCAGGTACTTGCATTGAAGGAACCTCTGTTGTGATCTGCAGAAGAATTTCAATAAGCCAAATCACAGTAGTTGTTTCTTAATATTGGTAACCTCAGTAGCAACACGAGAATAATAAACTCCATCGGAAACGGTCCATTTATTCTTCCGTTTATAAACAAGTTTCAGTGTACCTGACTATCCATCAGAACAAAACTCGTACCTGGGAATTAGTCCTGGTAAGATTGTCAGGTTAGTCACTACGTACCTTATTATTACTACAAATATTCGTACAAGACTTACTGGGACAATAATCAACGTTGAGTTTCGATTCAGGGAATGAGCAATTCATAATTATCAAAAAGTGAGTAAAGTTCTAAGGAACCGTCGATGTGGTATTCGAAGTGCGTTAGATACTATACCACAGCGAAAGTTCCTTCCCAACTTTACTTTTGGTTAAACTACAGAACAAAGCAAAATGTGAATAGTTTAGGAAAGTGAATTGTGATAAGTTAAGTGGTAGCATTGGTCCTACTGTTTCAGATACTTGCATCGAAAGCACCTCTGCTGTGATCTGCATAAGAATTTGAATTAGCCAAATCACAGTAGTTGTTTCTTAATGTCGGTATCCTACAGTGGCAATGGCAACACGAGAAAGGTACTTCGTTTCTTCGTCGACAAAGGAGTTTCAATATACCTGACTATCCATTAGAACAGAACGCGTACCTAATAGATAGCGTCCCAACGCCCAAGGCTACCTGAAGCAATTGTCGGGTTAGTCACTGTGTACATTAAATGGCAATTATGCTTCACACATTCGCACCACCAGGACCATAATCCATAATCGACGTTGTGTTTCAGTTCCCAGAAGGGCAAATTATAATTATCGAAAAGTAAGTGAAGTTCAAAGGAACTGTCAGTGTGGTCGTTGAAGTGAGTTAGATACTCTAATACACGGAAAGTTCCTTAATAACTTTACTTTTGACTAAACTACAGAATAAAACGAAATGTGCAAAGTTTCTGAAAAGTGAAGTATGATCAGTCAAGTTAAAGCATTCTCATCAGTCGTTAGGCTCTTATAATTAAGTAACCTCGGCTGTGATCTGAATAAGGATCTTTATAAGCCAACTCACAGCAGTTGTTCTTCAATATCGGTATTCTATAGCGGCAACATAAGCATTTTAGCCTCGGTCGGAATCAGTTCGTTCGTTAAATAAAATTTTCTCCATTAACAAAAAAAGTCATGGTAGCTTACTATCCATTAGAACAGAATTCCTTGTTAGTTACCGTGTACCTCTGCATGTAGGTATTCCTCATGGAATAGTTCGAACACTCGTACCCTAGCACAACACGTACCTCTGGGACAACAAACGGCATTATATTTTAATTCCTAGAGTGACTGAAGAAATTTTTTCAATCCGAAGGTCGTCGAAGTTCAAAGGAAGTCTCGGTGTGATATTTGATTTAGATAGTATATCACAGCAGAAGTTCCTTACTAACTTTGTACTAGATCAAACCGCAGGACAAAACAGAAGATGAATGATGTTTGAAAAATAAATTGATAAGTGATAGCATACATCGGCCGTAACGGGTGGCAACTAAAAGTTTGGAATTTATTTCTCAATTTCTCTCGGTTTAAAAAAGTCAAAGCTATTTGAAGAAGATCTGATTTACTAAAATCATAGATACATTGTCTATTGTTGAAAAAAAAATTAGCCAACATTTGAAACGCAGCGTAATCTGCTGTTCGGCGAAGCTTCTGTTTGATATCGGATCAGGAGCGTTGTACGGCCGTCATGTCAACTTTGCGAAAGCATCTCTTATCTTCTTTCGGCCTTTATAATACGAAACCTTTTCGGTAGAATACGAAACCTGAAATTAAATTAAAAGAAAACTCTCCAATTAAATTCTACTATGTATGTTCTACTATTTATTCTTGACAGATACGTATTTCGCATACGACTTGCATCCTTCCTCAGTGTCTGTTTTCGAACTGAGGAAGCCTGCAAGTCGTATGCGAAATACGTATCTGTCAAGAATAAATATAGGGTATGTTGCTACATCGTCGTAATTGCCTATTCCCGTCCTATCCAACAGAAATTATTAAAAATATCAGCATTTTTATGACACACAATGCAAAACTAGTTATTCCCTAATATTTTAGTTAGTTGTCTATCATACGCGATCAATCAAAGTGAGCTGAGTTCCATTTAAATGCTTTTTATCATTAAAGAAGTCCTACCAGCCAAATTTCCTACGTTTTTTCGTGCGACGAAGAAGACAATGTCGACTAATCGTTTTAATTTCCGTCATTCATAAATGAAAATAACTCACGCAAGGTATTGTCGTTATTTTACAGCCAGGAAAACTTGCCTGACCTGCAAAAATTTTGCAGAATAACCTTTTGTCATGCCGTCCTACACAAACACATGCGCGTTAGCTTCGTAAACGTTGTTGTGATTTTTAGTTCGGACGATAAAAAATTTTGATGGACGGATTTTAAAACGGTACGACGAACTTTAGAAATGAAGTCAGTTGCGTAATTTCAATAATATGCTTTAATAGTCGCTTTTCAGTGATTTCAAACTTCACGGATCGGAAGGTCAGTGTGTTTTAGTCAAATCAGCACAAGAACTTTTGGAGTATTCATTAAATCCATCCAATGAATGATGAAAATTAGAATGGCTTTACTTAGTACGACGGGAATTAGAAAAAAAACCCTACATAGTGGAATTGAAGTGGGATGTTTTCTTTTAATTTAATTTCAGACATCAAATGCCTAAAACTAGGTCCAGTTGCAAATTGAATTTAAGTCCATTTTCAAATCTACTTGCTTACTAAATTGGAAGTTTACCCAGGTAATCTTCCAATTAAGTAAGCAGTAAATTGGTATCCAAAATTCTATTCAAATTCTTCATGTCAGTAATCAACTGCAAATAAGCATTGTCAGTACTATAAGAAGGTTAACAGAAGTAGTCGTATATTTTGGAAAAATAGCATTTAAGTAACATTTAAGGTGACTTGAATGCTTATTGGCTCGCATCTGAATAGCATTGGTATTGCTTGTAAGTTACCTGGATAGGCTCTCGAAATTTCGAAGACTAGTGAATAAATAAATAAATAAATAAAGAAATAAATAGATAGTTTCAAGTAAAATTTCAAGGTCCATTTTACTCCGATTTTCAACTTCAATTTTAAGTCATGTCAAATTTTAACTGGTTTTTTAAGTCCAATTCAAAGTGCAGTTTCGAGTGAAATTTAAAATATTTTAGGTCCGATTTCATGTCTAACTAATGACATATCCAATTCCATATTCAACTCCAACTCGATTCTGAAGATCATTTTCAAATTTAATTTTTAGTTCAATTTCGGGTCCATTTCAAATTCTGTTTCAAGTTTAAATTAAAGTAAAGCTTTAAGCCCAAATTGATCTAAATTCAAGTTCAATGTCCAATTCAGCTTCAGTCCAATTGAGTTTAATTGTATGTCACTTTTAGAGTTTAATTTCCAGTTCAATATCATGGCCAATTTCTAGTCCAATTGCAGTTTTAGTTTATTCCCCATTTCATGCAATTTTTTATGTTCAATCACGAGTCCACTTTCAAGTTCGATTCAGGTTCAATTTCGAGTCTGCTTTAAACGTCCAAGTTACGTCCAATTTCAAGGCCATTTTAAAATATTTTTTTGAAACGATGGTTCTACAATTGATGAAGGGACTGTAAGGGAAAGTAATGAAGAAGGATTTTTTGGAAATGGTGGGGAAAAAGGGGAAAGGAAGGGGGGGTAATAGATAGCTACGCTTAACAAGTGATTCCTACCTTTGGTCCAATGCTGGAAGGTGCATGGGTCGAACCAAGCTATAATCTGAGATTATAACCGGATTCGAACCCACAACACCCGCCAGGGCATGTAGGTTTTGAGCTTTGAGTCTTTGACTTTGTTTTTTTTTAACTTTTGATTTTTGTCATTTAAATTTTGCCTTTTAATTTTTGAATTTGGTTTTTGACATTCGAGTTTCTTTATTTTGCCTTATATATAAACTTTTGCCTATTAACTTCAGACTTTTTGACTTTTTACGTAGGACTACGTCTTTGTTTGCTATATTGGGACTGGGTAGCACTTTGCGAAAACGAAAATAGAAGTGTAACGTTTGAATAAAAAATTTCAAATGCTAATAACGACTAAACTACTGAACGAAACTGAACAATTTATATGTCGTTGGATAGATAACACAACCAGAAATTTTATTGAGGGGGTAAGAAAGCAGTTTTAAGGAGAGTATAAGAGCGGGGGCGACTCCTATTCAAGTGAAACACAAGTTACCTCAAAATTCAAGAACTAATCAAGTAAATGGAACCAAATTTGACATGTGAGGGTTTCAGAAGGCTGGAGTTTTTTCTATGGTGTACTGAAACCCCTTCCCCTTCTAAGAGGGGGGGGGCTCCCATACAAATTAAAAACAAATTTCCTCATAACTCTAGAACTAATCAAGCAAATGGAACCAAATTTGGCATGTGGGGGTAACAGAAGGAAAAATTATCTATGGTGAATTGAGACCCCTCCCCTCTTTATGAGGGGGGGGGGGCTCCAATACAAATAATATGCAAATTTTTTCATAACTCGAGAATCAAGCAAAAGGAACCAAATTTGGCATGTGGGGGTTTAGAAGGTAGAGATTTTTTATATGGTGAATTAGGAGCATTGCCTTCTTTAAGAAGGGGGGATCCCATACAAATTAAATACAAATTTCCTCATAACTCGAGAACTAATCAAGCAGATGGAACCAAATTTGGCATGTGGGGGTTTTTGGTGGTATGAATTCATTTTATGATGGTTTGAGACCCCTCACTCCTGTGGTAGAAGGATAAGGACTCTTATACAAATAAAGCAGAATATTTTGCGTGTGTGCCATATTTTCTGCTATGTAGCAAGCGATAAACTGTGATAGTAAACTAGTAAAACCTTCTCGGAGCAAAAGACAGTGAATCGACGCCGCTAACTTACGTGCCTGTTGCCATTCATGTCAAAGAGAATGACATTCGAATGGCACGTAATATTTGCGATGAACGTGCTTTGGCTTTAATGTTATTTGTAACTAATGGCCCTTTTAAAGGCCACAAGCGAGTTAAAGTAAGATTATTGAAACATGTCAAGCTACGCATAATCATATTTAATACAATAATCCGCGGGCTGGTCATTCATCACTATTTCAACCTTTATGATGCAGACAACTAATTTTTAAAAGGAATCTCTATGTCTCAATGGTTGCAGGCGTTGTACTTATGAACCCCCAGCTAGCATTTTTATATGTATAAAAAAAAGTTAAAAATCAGCATTACGTACATATATACATGCTAATAAATCGTATTTGATGCGGCAAAACTGACATATTAGTACTATTTTGGAGGCGATATACGTGATGAGGAATAAATATGCGCGTTTCAGTTATATAAGTAATTATATACGATAATATCCGATTAAGCCCGGCTCGCTCCGTGCTGCTATACGATTTTGTGCTGAATATCGTATGTAAGTTACTATCATTATATACGACAGAAACTTGGGCGCACTTTATTAAGCATTAGTTACGATTCCGAGGTTATTAAGAGATATTAACGATAATTTTTGTACTTTGTTATACGAGTTGGTGCTGGCTGGGCCCCCGTCCACGTATTTTCAAAGCCACCATCATTGCATTCAATGAAGAATTGAATTTGAATATTTCGCTCTTCTCTTTCAAACAGTCACTTAAAGAATGGCACTCACAGATTCTTATAAACATACATATGCCAGAAATGCAGTTCACATTAATCTTTGATCTAATGATCTGATATAGTCCTACGTCTCCCCTTTCTACAACCCTTAGGGCTGTATACCTTGTAGTTTTTGAATTTGTTTTTATCCATTGGCTTTGATTTGTGACTTTTTATTTTTGTTTTTTGACTTTTAACAAAAATTCTGGCTCTTGTGTTTTCGATTTTCGACTATTGACTTCAAAGTTCAATTTGACCTTTTAAGCTTAATTTTATTTTAATCTCAGTTCAATCCTATTTCAAGTCGAATTCCTTTCCCAGTTTCATTTCGTTTTTTTATTTTAACCGTTATGTGTTCGACAGGGTACCCGAGTACCTATTCAGCTTTCAAAGTACGAAATTCTAAAGTTTTCTTTGATCAAGGATACTGAAACTCTGTGACTAAGAACTAGTTGAATTGCAACTTTTCATAAAAAAAAGTTTTCATGTAGCACTTAAGGGGGTGGAACAGGGGGGTTTCGAATTTCTTTACCCTTTAAGTGCTCGACAAGGGTACCCGGGTACCCACAAATTGAAACGCTTGTAACTTTGGCAATTTTTGACCGATTCGGATACTTTTGCCATCAAAAGATTCAGGAACTTATCCACTTCCAGTGTGGTTACAACAGAGCCGGAAGTGGTTCATCTGGTTCCCGGAAATCCGGCATTCCGAGGATGTGTTCCGGAATTAAAGCACTTTTTATATTTTTGGATGTAATTATAGTAATATGGGTGTCCAAAGTTCTTCCAATTACTCCGAAAGGTCATTCTTCATTGTTTTAAAACAATACAATGATATATCCTCGGAATGGCCATTCTGCAACAAGTTCCCGTGGGACCTCCTGTGGCCATAAAACTGTTTGGTTAGCAACACTGGCAATATGGGTGTCTAAATTCATGAAATTACTCCTGAAGGCCATTTTTCATTATTTTGATTCTATCTGATGATTTTGCCACGGCATGGCCATTCCGGAACATATTCCCGTGGGGCTTCACAGTTGTCCAAAACCAAAAATATGTGCGCATTAGAGGTTTTGAGTGGGAAAACTTGATTTTAGGTTTATGGAACCTTTGGGAGAGTTTCTTGAAATTAAAAGTTCTATCGTATGGTGAAATTAAAATTTTGAATAATCCCCCTAAAAGTGAAATGAAAAATTTATTTTTCTTCAGCTTCAATATAACACATTGTTGAGTTCTGCAAAGTTTTAGAGCATATTATTACAAGAAATTTTGCTGAAGACCGTAACTTTCTATCTCTTATGCGAAGATAGAAAAATCCTATTTCTTAGATGTGAATCGTCAAAATCAGTTTTTCTATTTTAGCTTTTTTTGTAGTTGCTTTATGACTTTTTCATGTTTTATAAAGTTGTACAAATAGCAAAGATACACAACTTTGCCGAATGTAGTATACCTCTATCTTTGCTTGTTTTGGAGCTGTAAAACTTTTGTTATAATAAATACCCTAATTTTGATACCCAGTTACGCGATTATGCGCAGACGGTGTTTTTTTATCGAACACATAACGGTTAAGTACAATTTCTAGTTAAATTTAAAGTCTAATTTCAAATAAAAACTCAGCCATTTACCAACTCATTCTATACCATCACAGATATAAAAAATATTACTGAGTGAATTCTATGAGTAATATTCTGTAATACTCATAGCATGCACATTTTAAGCATCAAATAATTAAATGAGTCTAAAAGTCTCCCCACTCTTTATTATCAGGATATTGTTTGCCATTGCATGCACTGTAATGTAGATGCTGATCCTAAAGGTAAACAAATTAAGTGAAAATGCATTACTTTTTTCGTCAAACATGCTCGTTATACGAACGCATCTTGAGCAATTTACATTTACACATAAGCTTCATAAACCTCATAAAATTAGTCAACCGGTCGTGAGCGAAACTTCAACAATCGGATTCTTTGTTCACTTTTGATTGGTGCAATCCTCGCGCGCGGACCCATAAATCATCCATCTCGGCGATGCTTTCACATGGCATGGTACGAAATTTACCAACGTCAATTTGACCATTGCCCTTCACGTCAAATTGTTTGATAATGATCTATTTAGGTAGAAAATGGTCGCTTTTCATCTCGACAAATAAAATAACAAATAATAATACATCACTGATTCCATTCTTCGCCGTCCAATAACATATAGATCAGGCGGCGCACAAAGGGGCTTTACAAATATTTTTGAAACCCGTATAATTAGATTCGATTCATGGTGTGTTCCATACGTTCCGGCCGATCATGCGAGTTGTTCGTAATGTATATCATCACCACAATTGCTAACGGAGAAAGGAGTTTACCCGACGCAATCGTGGGTGAATATCATCGCGCGGACAACGTTTTGATTAATCATGATGATAGCCGATTTTTCGTTCCTTGCACCGCCGTCTACGGGGCACGCACGGGATTGCTTGATTCGGTGGTGCGACGGAATGCGGCACAAAGCGGTTTCTGATTCCGGCTCAAATCACCATACGTGAAGCTTATGAATGATCGGCCAGCAAACATGGGTTCGATTGTAGCGTCTGCGATGGTATTTGGCAGCATTTTCAGACATGCTTATTAGGTCCATATGAACTTTTCAATCAATTCACACTCCTGCGCTCGGCCTTTAAAATGATAAATTCATGCTCTCGTGGGCCGAAAAAGTAGGTAGAGACAACAAAATAGTGAAGGCATGTTTGCGAACGGTGAGTAGACACGCCAAACGATCCTGAGCCAAATCTGGCCGGATTTGAAGGTGTCGGACAATTTTAAGTGACTAATTACCTATTTGAATTAGTACTACGGTTTCAACCCAATTAAAAAAACTCATTATAGCTGTCTATATATGTACAATTTGCATAAACCTCTTCGTAAGTTCTACACCTTCACCTATATTTATTCATTAAAATTTTAAACACATTGAAAATAAAACCAACGTGTAACCATGCTACAATCTGCTAATCGCATAAATTAACGCCAACATAGAATTACAAATTGTAGGTACCTACAGCCATTTCTGCCTGGCGAAAGACAAACATCAACACAACACAACAACGACGATGAAGCCACTGATAATGTAAAAGCACACACTCGCTCGTTATGGCCCATTAAATTAAACCCCCTCAGCAGCAGGCAATGTTTACTCACTCATGACTATATGATCCATATTTTATGGAAAACATTACCTCCAACGACGACGACGACGAGGACGATGACGATGACGGCGACGTTCTATAACATTAACCGTCTCGCCACAGCTCAGTACGGGGCGACAACAAGGACGGTTGACTGTCCGGGGAAAATTCTCTGTTTATTGTGTATTAATGTGGCTTTAATAATATATACGTATAAACGTTCCATTCCCGTTCTACGGTTATGATGCTTTCTTTGCCATATCACGAAGCTTCGAGACACATGTAAACAACGGTGTAGGTTATCACTGTACACGTACCTCACCGCAAGGACAATTTTCCACCGGGAAAAGTCGTGTCGCTCGCTCTAATGTGATACCGATGTGGTACGGAGTGTGGAAGACGGCAGCCGTTTTCTCTCACCACCAGCAAGTCTTTCCAATTCTGTAGCTAAACAGCAAAGAATTGCCAGATTGTTCCTCATTCGGCAGTGGCTGTGACAGTCTTTCCGTTGCTTTAAGCTCCTATGCAAATTAATTAAGATCAATTAGCAGATAATTTACTGCTTTCGGCTGAACCGGAAGGGTTCTGCGAGTTTACCCACGGGTTATTTAGGTGTGAACTTATCAAAAGATAACCGAAATACATGTCTCACATACATCATACACGGTTGATCACATTAGTTTAAATTTAAGATGTTTAATCAGTTAGAATTATTCTACCATTGAGGTAAGAATTTATTGACCTACTGATCACTGCAAGGTTTCTGACCTAATATCTACGAAAATAAGTTCAATTTTTTAATAATCGCCTTAAAATCCTTAACTAGAATAATAGTGGTTCTTTACAATCAAATAGTTGGAATCTTTGTCCTATTTGCATTAATAAGCTTTACACTTTTCACAATATAATTATCTGTTGAACATTTAAGCCTTCAGAAAACATAACAGAAGAACGATGAAAAGATGACTGAGATATTTAGAAAAGACAACGAAAAGACGCAAAAAGAATGCATAAAGGCGACGGAAAGATGTTGAAAAAGCGTGATGACAACTAGGCGAAAACACGAAAAACAACTAAAATACGACGAAAATTGATGAAAATATGATGAAAAGTAGACAAAAAGACATGAAAAATGCCACAAACAGCACCTGTAATTATGGAAACTCGAAATATTTCATTATTTCTACAGATATTGGTACAAGATTGATAAGTATCAAATTACCAGTACCAGAAACTTGCACCAAAATCTGCAAAAATAATGATACACTGCGATTTACTACCACGACTACTGGAGCATCCACCCTACCTATATACTATGCCATAGCAGATAGGCAGAATGTTGTTCAACGAAAAATGAATTCTTCTGTGGTGCCCAACATAGGGTCAATTGACCATTAGTGGGCCATTTAGTGCTTGAGTGGCTTTCTTCCATGAGTTATTTTGAACTGGCAACGCCAAACACGCAACAGATAGCGTTACAGTACGAGTAACTTTCGATTAACGCTAAAAAAAAATATCAATTTATGTTGCAAATCTCTATATTTTCTCTACATTTCTTAAAACAAATTAGAATTTTTTTTCTTTTCAACGACGTATAGCAGTAGGCTTTACTTTTCTGTTAGGGAAGAATAAATGCTTAATGCGAGAAATGTAGATTCAGGCAAACTGAAAATTCTTGATATTAGGCCAAAAATATAGACTTAGCGAAGGTCACCTTCCCCAACACAAATTAGAATGTCCGTTTTCCTTTTATGGACCTCTTGGTTTATAAGAGGATAGCGACCGGGTCCATTATAGGAATTCTAGTGCATTTTGCATGAAGACGGTCAACTAATAGCGGCATATTTTGCATTGTTAACCGTATAATGGACCCTCACTTGTTGAAAATGTCGATTTTAAGGCATTAATCATCAAATGCGGCTAAAATTTTGTAATCTGAACTGTGTGGTATGTTTAGTACTTTCCGTTTCATGTCATATATCCTCGAAAATAAGAAGTACAAACTAATAAACCCCGAAACTGTACCTGAGGTCCACTATAGGAAAAGGGTCCACTATAGGTCAACTTACCCTATCACCAAAATTTTATTCTAATTTCTCCAAAGCTTCACTAAATAAAGCTTACGTTTATAGATTAACTGTGGTGCTGAGGTTTTGCCCACCCATGCAACACACTTACTTCATTGGCCTAACGTCTTAAGACAAAGCCTACGTAGTATAATTTCTTCATCTATTTCGGTCCAGGGCAGCTGGTCTCCAGTCCCGCGGGCACCCTGTGCTCGCCAGATTTCGCTCCACCTAGTCTTGCCACCTCGCTCGCAGTGCCCCTCTTTGTCTTGTTCCTACCGGATTTGATGCGAAAACCATTTTTGCAGGATAGTCGTCCGGCATTCTAGCAACATATCCTGCCCAACGTATCCGTCCAGCTTTAACCACTTTCTGAATACTAGGTTTGCCGTAGAGACGCGTGAGCTAGTGCTTCATTCTTCACCTCCATACACGGTTCACTTGCACGCCGCCAAAGATGGTTCTCAGCAGTCGCCGTTCGAAAACTCCAAGTGTTCGTAGGTCCTTTTCTAGCAGTGTCCACGTTTCATACCCGTAGAGAACAACCGGTCTAATTAGCGTTTTGTACAGTATGCACATTGTGCAAGGGCTCAGATTGTTCGACCGGAAATGTTTGTGTATTGTTGTCCTCTGTTGCCAGTGAGCCCAGGTATACGAACTCGTCGACTACCTCAAACTCATTCCCGTCGATTACCACGGTACTGGCCATGCGGGCCCTGTCGCGCTCGGTCCCGCCCTCTTAAACCCAAACTTCCCTGCTTCGCGTTTTAGTCTGGTGTACTGATCTTCCATCGCCGCAAATGTTCCGCCGATAGTATCCACGTTATCAGCAGAGCAGATAAACTGACTGAATTTACTGAACTAAATTCCAACCATCGCAGCCATGATAAGTCTAGTATGCTTACCCGGATATCGTTTTCGTCCAAAATTTTCCGTAGATCTTGTCGGTTTACGCTATCATATGCGGCTTTGAAATCGATGAACAGGGAGTGCGTGGGGACTCGGAATTCGCGGCAATTTTGGAGGATTTGCCGCACAGGGTGAAGATTTGGTCCGTTGTAGATCGATTCTCCATGAAACCGACCTGGTAACTTCCCACAAATCTATTAGCTATTGGCGATAGTCGATGAAAGATGACTTAGGACAGTACTTTGTAGGCGGCATTCAGGATAGTGATTGCTCGGTAGTTCTCACAATCCAGTTTATCACCTTTCTTATAAATAGGGCAGATAACCCCGTCTTTCCACTGCTCCGGTAGTTGTTCCGTATCCCTAATCTTGACAATCAGTTGATGCAGACAGCCGACTACCTTGTCCGGGCACATTTTGATGAGTTCCACTCCAATGTCATCCTTTCCCGCTGCTTTGTTGTTCTTCAGCCGCTCGATGGCTTCTTTAACTTCCCTTAACGATGGGGGTGACACATCTTCGTTGCTTGTGACACCAATGTGGTCACTTCCTCCGCTATCATGGTCTTCCACCTGCACGCCATTCAGGTGTTCATCGTAGTGCTGCTTCCAACTTTCGATCACTGCACGGTCGTCAGTCAAGATACCTCCATCTTTATCTCTGCACATTTCGGCCCGTGGCACAAAGCCGTTACGAGATCCATTGAGTCTCTGATAGAGCTTTCGCATGTCGTGAAAGCGGTACAGCTGTTCGAGTTCTTCGCACTCCTTCTCCTCTTGGTGGCGTTCTTCTCCTTGAAGAGTCGGGTTTGCTACACTCCGCTGCTGTTTGTATCGCTCCAGATTCTGACGGATGGCTCTACGCAACATTTGTACCCGCGCTGCGTTCTTCTCAGCCAATATCTGCTGGCATTCGTCGTTAAACCATTCGTTACGTCGATTCGGTGTCACACGGCCTAGGACGTTCTCCGCTACGCTGTTAATGGCTGTTTTCACGGCATTCCAACAGTCCTCAAAAGGGGCTTCAGCCAGCTCACCCTCTTCCGGCAGCGCGGTTTCGAGAGATAACGCGTAGTTTTCGGCGACCTCTGGTTGCTTCAGTCGCGCTAGATTATACCGTGCCACATGAGTTGGAGGGTGTCCGACGAGTACACGCATAGCGACCACCAAGCTATACGGTATACAATTGAACCACGAATGTCACGGTCACGCGGGTTGAAGTCGACGTAGATGGTGAAGCTCGGAGAGTCGAACTAAGAGCGGCCAGGCTGGCGCTTAACAAGGAGGTTAGACGTAGCAAGAAATCCTGTTTTCAGGAGCTATGCCGCGATGCGGATTCGAACCTTGGTGATGAAAGAGATGACGGGTGCCTCTGCTCCGCAGGAAACCTGCCCCCAAAAGCTGAAAGTCACCGTGGAGGGGCTCTTTCCGCAACACGATCCAGTTTGGTTGCCTCCGACCCCGTACGGTCAATCGAATGATGTTCCACAAATGCGGAACTCATCGTAATTGCCAGGGGTTTGAAAACGAAGAAAGCGCCCGGTCCTGACGGGATTCTGAACGAGGCACTCAAAGTGGCGATCCAAGCATATCCCGATATGTTTAGAGAGACGCTTCAGAACTGCCTAGAGATATGAGAATTTCCAGACAAATGGAAAGTCCAAAGATTGGTACTGCTGCCAAAGCCGGGGAAACTTCCTGGTGATCCTTCGTCGTACAGGCCAATTTGCCTATTGGACACGTTAGGCAAATTGCTGGAGCAGGTAATCCTAAACAGGCTGACGTCTGTGGCGGAGTGCGATGTCGGGCTGGCAAGTACGCAGTTTGGCTTTCGTAAAGGGAAGTGCACTGTAGACGCCATAAAGTCCGTGATAGAGGGGGCCTATGAGAAGCCTATGAGACGGGAAAGATGAGGCGACAGGAATTGTGCCATAATCACAATCGATGTCAAAAACACCTTTAGCTAGCGCTGCATAGGATGAGGGTACCGGATCATCTATGCACGTTGCTTGCAAGTTACTTCGAGAACCGGACGCTAGTTTACGACACGGCAGATGGGGCGAAGAAGGACAAAGTGACAGCGAGTTCGCCGATGATTTCATCGACGCCATAAGCACAATAGAGGGTTGGATGGCGGGCGTTAATCTACGATTGGCCCACCATAAGACGGAAGCGGTGATGATCAGCAACCGCAAGTCGGCCTTAGAGGCCAAAATCATCGTTGGAGGACAGGTGATTGTCTCCAAAAGAAGTACCTGGGTGTTATGGCAGACAACAGACTGAACTTCACCAGCTATGTGGATTATGCTTGTGGTAAAGCATCAACAGCGGTTACTGCGCTGTCCAAGATCATGCCGAACGGCTATGGTCCTAGCAGCAGTAAGAGACGCCTGATGGCCAGCGTTGCCACGTCGGTGCTACGGTATGGTGCACCGGCATGGTGCACCGGCATGGTGCACCGGCATGGGCCCCGATTTTGAAGAATAAGCGCAATCAGGCATGTCTGAACAAGGTGTTCAGGCTGTTGGCGCGTTGCGTGCGGCTACCGTATCATATCGTTGGATGCGATCGGGGTTATTGCAGCCATGATTCCCATATGCATACTTCTAGGTGAGGACATCGAGTGCCATAGGCAGAGGAACGTCAGGAGCGCTAGGGATAGAGTTAGGCTGGACTCTATTAGGCGTTGGCAGGCGGAATGGGATCACGCTGGACACGGCTCGCCCTGGATCGGTAGAAGGCATGGTGAGGTAAACTTTTTCCTTACCCAGTTTCTGTCGAGACATGGATGCTTTAGAAATATCTATAAACGCGTGGGCAGCTGCATTTAAACTTATTTTCGCTTTTTTAATCCATTCTATTTACGTAAAAATTGTGATTTTGGTAAGTAAAACGGTAGCAACGGTCTAGCAAAAAAGGGCCGACCTGGACCGATATGATCTCAATTAATTTCGGAGGCCAATATATTACTGAACATTTATAAAAAATTTGATTTGCTGCTTTTGAGCAGTTTTTACGTTATTGACATTTGAAAAACCCATTTTTTTTAGAAAAAATGCCTGTAGCTTCGGAAGCGAAGGAGATAGTAACTTGATTCCTTCAAACAAAATATGCGTTTTGCATGCATGTGAAAGTACTCAGGAGGCAAGATTTGTGAAAAATAAACACGAAAGAAGATATAACGAAAAAACGGATTTTTAGGTTCACCCCGACCAAAAACTTTAAATAGCTCCAGCCCATCAATCGTAAGAGATAAAACTTTAATTTTTTTGGCAAAGTTACTTAAAATTTAATGTTCTTTAACTTTGCTGAACATTTCATTCAGCTAACTTAAGCCATAAAAAAGTATATATTTTGCATCCGCTTACTATGATGGTCACCCTAATGTCATATACACCAAAAAATGCGAAAGTTAAAATAACAAATTTACTCCGAACATACTATATACCTAGGACTAACGGTTTTGGCGTAATTACTTTTAGACTAATCTCAAGTTTTTAGTCTTGACCTTGAAATGCGGTCATAGGGTAAGGAACGAGTTAAGCAGTGCCACCTATTTTAATCAGTTGAAAATAAATGAGCCGAAAATGCACTTTTGAATTCATATTTTCAAAATCTTTTGATAGGATCATCTTCACAAATCACTTAACCATACATTTGATTCACACAAACACAATTTACTAGGTTTCCGACAAGAAATATGATGAATTAAAAATTGATGTCCAAAAACGTAGATTTTTCAGCTGCTGAAAGCAATCGCCACCTGGCTACTAACGAATCCATCACATTTTTCAGCACTGATTACAACCACTCTAAAAGTCAAGCACTCAATTGTCACATACCACTCTATGGTTCAAAGGTAAAAAGGTCCACCTAGATTTGGGTTTCATCCCACGGTGCGTCGTATAGTTTCTGAGAAAAAAGGTACCTACATAAAGTTTGAAAATCGTCTTTTGCATAAGCGGAGTTTTATTCCGTCGAGATTGTTCCACGCCGCATTGGAATGGTTATGTGTATGATCGTTTTGCGGCCACTACCCGTGGTTACAAAATTAGTATCAAAATAAGCGGAAAAGACTGTAGAATCCAAATCTGAAATAAAAAATTAATGATTTTTTCAAAATTTTCATTCGCTTATGTCCCCATAAACGTAGATTGATATTTGGCAAAGACACAAAACTTCCACACAATTTTGAGGAACATGCTGCTCGAGCCACAAATGTTGAATATAAATTCAAATTACTTTTAAAGTCCCACGAGCCAAGTCATTCTGATTGGGTAGTGTACCCGGGCTCTCTCCAAAAAAGTCAAATGTCAGCACAAAATACGCCACAAACATCTGAATTTTGTACCAAACATTGTTGGTAAACATTTTTATCAGATCATGAATCCAAGTCTTTGAGAAGAACAAGTCTCAACACTCCGTCAATCGTTTCAGATTGATTTCCTAACAAAGCTGAATCAGATAAGCATATGTGTTGAGGTTCATATTGATTTCAGCGCAACGAAGCTGTGTGCCGGTTGAACACGAAATGACTCGTAGGTTGTGTGTTTATATGTAACACGAGTTGAATAGCACTCATCCGTCTGTCGGCACGGCCAAAGGAAACAGTGAGCGGTCGAGGGGGAGGGGGGGACAAATTGAACGCGATCTAACGAGTCACGACATCCTTGAAAGGGGGGTGGTGCGGTATATATTAAGTCTTGCTGGACCGACCAACGAAGGTACGCGTTTAAAGATTGCAGAATCCAATCGAATCGATGGAATAGAAGAAATGAAGACGTGAGCAGACATCAAACTGAAAGTTCATATTCGTGTCGTTCGTTTCTCCACTGCGGCAAACATAGATTTTATCGGCTGTTTCATTTCGATTGTGTTCAGCTTTAAGTAACACTTCGCTGTGAAATCATCTGGTGACTTCACACTTTGCTCTTGTCTGCAGCTGGAACGAAATGTGCAGGACAGAAAATCTTTCCACCAGCCAGCAGACTCCCTAAAACCGCAACCAAAATTATTAATATTGCAAAGCATATGGAATGTGAAACCCTTGGGATCGAAATCTGTCAGGTCATAAACTAATCCAAAGGATGATTTCTTCAAGTGGTCTGCTAGCAATTTTAGAACAACAGACGACCTTTCTCCTTCCACCTTCATATGTTTACGACTTCTCACGTCCGAGAAGGAAAATTTTATCGCTCTGCGACATATGCAAATATCTTGACAACTTTTCTGGCACAACCCGAACGAGACGGGCACAGGAAACACCAAATGACATAAAATCCCACACCTTCCGTGCACGATTCCAGATCGTTCCACTTGACGGCAAATGCAAACCGTGCAGACGTGAATAATACTACTAATTTGTATCAAGAAGGGCTGGAACCCCATTCGAGATTTGCCACAAGTGCCGACTTTCTTCCGCCCGTTTCCCGAGTAAAATCGATATAGTACGAACCGTTTCCCCATTCCTCGACACCCGCCGGATTCCCACCACAACATAAGCATAACCGGATCAGACACCGCGCGTCAACCAAAACCGACTCGGATTTACAGCCGGTCAAAGAACAAACAAAACATTCTTGGATTCCCTCTCTGTCTGCCGGTGCGAGTGGCTCATCATCACCACCGTCATGATCATACTCATCAACTACGATGCGGTCCAGGCGTGAATAACGCCACAAAGGTACCGCGCACAAGAGTGCAGGCAGAGCGGATACAAGAAAAACCCACAATTCCCATATAGACACATCGTATCACGATTTCTCATTCCCTTGGACAACCTGGACAAGAAACGAACCGGCCGGCGGTGGCGGCTCCAACAGTTTGATATTTGGCGAACCGTCTCTTACTGGCCATTATGAGGTGGGATCCGAATGACAACACTGCTTGCTTATCTAGTTTCAATCGTTCGCGCTTTGCTGCTGGTGTGAGTAAATTTGATTAATAACATTTCGGATGGACTGTGGTTCTGGATTATCTTTTCCAAAAAACGTGTTCCGTTATTCTTTTATTTTTGACTCGGTCAATTACATACTGTTTCCGTTTTATAAATAGTAAATGATTTAAATTTAGAAACATGAACAAATCCGTTTCAACAGTCTTTACCTCCAACAATGCCAAACAATCACTTAAATTTTCCAAACAACTCCATCACAAAAAAAAAGTTTTGACTTGCCCAAATTCACGCAAACCGTGGCAAATTATTGCTCACGGCGGCAGCGCTTTGTCACTCCCGGTTGGATACCGCAAAACTCCCACCATGCGGCAGCATCCTTCCTCTTGCTGCTGCCCATTCCGGCAAATAAGCAGCAGGCAACTCATTGCAGAATGTGGGCAGAATGGATTATTGCCCTACTTCAAAAGCTTCAATTGGTGCACATACAAAAAAATCCGCAATCCTGTTTACTTCTTGGCGATTCGCAGGCTGACGACAATTTGCGATTTTCTTTTTCTTTCAATGAACTTCCCTTCAGTCAGCTCGCTTCCTGTTAAATCGCCATTTACGGCTGTAATCGGCGGTGGGGCCAAATTTGAGAGAAGTTTCATGACCTGTCGAAGGAAATATGGAACAACGAATGCTGGCTGACTGACTGTAGGAATTCTTCGGATGCCGGATGCAGCTAACAATAGCGTTCAAGCTGGCTTATGTTTACCATTGGCTCACCCACCTCCGGTCGGCCGTACCATACGAGCTGATTGGAAAATTGACTCGTAAACATTTTATTTGCGCATTTTTTCTTGCATCAGCAATCAACAAGAATGCTCCCAACCGCAGTATTTCGAAACTGATGCCCAGTCTATAGTTGTAAAGAATTTCATTGCATTTTCATCAAGTTTTCCGCTTCCGCCACTTCGTATCGGGTCCACTTGAACAAGTTGTAGTCGGAAAAAGTTCCGTCGTAGTTTATTGAAAAGGGTAAGATTTCTCGAGAGTTCTCCTCGAATTTCTTTCGCGAGTTTTTAATGAATGAGGAATCGAAAAAGGTAGTAGCGAACCATCTTAGCTCCTATTCCACCCCGTTTGCTTGTGGTACTTGTAAATTTTCCTTATTTCCCCAAAGACGTGAACTGAGAAGCAACGCGGAAATCATCGCACGAGAAAAAAATCTTTAGTCTTTTTCTTGGGAGATTTTAATGAGATGGATACGCTCTCATAAACAGCGACGAAGGCTTCCACGAGCAGGAAAAAATATTTGCGAAAAGGATTTTGCTTTCGCCATCCCGGAGGATCATCCTCCTCTAAGTGGTTGAATCCGATTTCTCTCGTCTTAATTATTATATGATTTTACTTGCGAAGATGAAAAGAATATGCTTCATTTTATGGTACTTACTTGACCACTCATCCGCCACCATTTGCGGAGTCTACGGTAATAAAGGTATGCTTTGATGAATATAATTAAAAATTTAAACTTTTTTTTACCTTTTTGACAGATACTGTTATATGAGTAAATTTGCTTACACTATCTTGATGGCAACATAAATAGTTTGTGCAAAAAATGATAGATCCAATTGTCGAGGAAAACTTGTGGATGACATCTTAATAATTGACTTTCAAATTCATCTGATTACACTTCTAGAAATTGTTCTTTTAACCAAATGCAGTGAACCCTAATCCTGCAAAACCCAAAGTGTAACTTCAGCAGGCCCTCTGCTTACTTACGAGATGCACTTCGCTCATTATTTTGCCATAATTCTTTACACCCAGAACGAATCCACCAAACAACCAGTCGTTCCCGAAGCATCTGATAACACCAAGAGCTAATAAATTATTAATAATTAAATTATTAATAATCCACAAATGTCGTGCCATTCCAGCCCAACTTCGACGTCACGTTTGTTTTCAATTTCGGCCGAGATCTAATTGCTCAGATAATTGCCACGGAATGCCCTCGGTTCACGCTCCTTACTTATCCGCAACACTTCGGCGCAGACGGACCCGCGCAAGTGTCAAAATGTAGACTGATCCCGTCGCTCAAAATTCGTACCCACCTTACCAACAGCGAACGAGTCGGGATATTGAAATGCCACTCACTGTGACGAAATAGAATATTAACATTTTCGGTGCATCATTTCGAGCGAATGCCGACTCCAATATGGCTGGCGAACACGCGCGCGCGCGAGCCTAAATTGTTCCCACAGAGTTCTAACTGATCGCGGGAGGCAGCCATTGCTTACTTAAGGTTATTGGCTTACGGAGAATCACCCTTGGGCGAAATACTGGAAATGGTTGCTGGTTGCACGGCGCAAGGTGTTGTTCCTTCAGTGAGTGCAGCAAGAATTATGAGAAGTAGAGCAGAGCTTCGGTACTATTGCAAACAAATGAATCGCTGTCGTGAATAGAACGGCTATGCTCTTTTGTGGCCGGTTCGTGGCCTTTGCGGTTGGTGAATGTCTGAAAGGTTGCAACGCCGCGAAACTGTAACCAGAAGTTGCAACTGATAGCGTCGGTACTTTGGGTTTCACAGAGAAGCTCAGATTTTTTGGGTTAACAGAAATTACGCTACTTCGCTGTCATACAAGAAACAATTATTATTTTGATGTTTCGTCTAGAAGCCTTACATATATTACAATTAATAAATTAGAAAAATGTATTACCAGTAACCCTTTCCTTACAGCAGTTCTGTAAATTAGACCCAAAAGACGCAGCTGAAAAGCTAAAGTTAGGGTATGTTGCTGCTTCGTCGTAATTGCCCATTCCCGTCCTACCCAACACATATTATTAAAAATATCAGCGTTTTTAATACACGCAATGCAACATTAGTTAATCCCTAATATTTTAGTTTGTTGACTATCATACGCGATCAATCAAAGTGAGCTGAGATCTATTCAAATTTCCTACGTATTTTCGTGCGACGAAGAAAAAAATATCAACTAATCGTTTCAATTTCCGTCATTCATAAAATAAAACGAAAATAGCTCACGCAACGCATTGTCGCTGTTCTGCAGCTGGGAAAACTTGCACGACCAGCAGAAATTGTTGCAGAATAACATTTGTCATACCGTCTTACACAAATACATGCGCGCTGATTTCGTAAACATTGTTTTGATTTTTAGTTCGAACGATGAAATATTTTGATGAACGGGTTTCAAAACGGTACGACGAATTTAAGAAATAAAGTCAGTTGCTTAATTTCAAATGCTTTAATAATCGCTTTTTAGTAAATTCAAAGTGCACAGATCGCAAGGTGAGTGTATTTGGGTACAATCAGCATAAAAACTTTTGGATTATTCGTTACATCCATCCAAGAAATGATGAAAATTGAAGTGGCTTTCCTTACTACGACGGTAATTAGAAATAAACTCTACAATATCTCAGAAATTTATAGATTTGCTCTAACGCTTGGTACATGCTTAATTTTCAAACTTTTTTTGTTGCTTTTCCATGAATTTTCGTATTTGTTTTATTATTTCACCAATTGTTTTATTTACTAAAAATTACATTGTTTCACGATAGGTTATTCTATGGGATTTCATTCGTCTAACGTCTAACAAGCCAATCGTCGCACGTTCGAATCTCGACTGGATGAAACTGGTTATAATTCCTCTCCTAAAGAGGGAAGCGGTCTCAATTCACTATAGAAAAAATGCAGGCCTCCAAAACACCCACATGCCACCCACATGTTCCATTTGATAAATTAGTTCTCGAGTTCTGAGGAAATTTGTATTTCATTTGTATAGTAGCCCCCTTCCTAAAGTGGGGAGGGGTTCTAATGCACCATAGAATAAATTCTTGCCTCCAAAAACCTTCACATGCCAAATTTGGTTCCATTTGCTTGATTAGTTCTCGAGTTATAAGGAACTTTGTATTTCATTTGTATGGAAGCCCTCCCCTTAAAGGGGAGAGGGGTCATAATTCCCCTCCTAAAGAGGGAAGGGGTCTCATTTCACCATAGAAAAAAATTGCCTACAAAAACACCCACATGCTAAATTTGGTTCCATTTGCTTGATTAATTCTGCTGGAGTTATGAGGAAACTTGTATTTTATTTGTATAGGAGCCCCCTCCTAAAAAGGTAAGGGGTCCTAATTCGTCATAGAAAAAATTCATACCTCCAAAAACACCCACATGCCAAACTTGGTTCCATTTGAATAAGGCCATTGCAAATTATTTCAAAAATTTTTGTCATCCCCCCCCCCCCTCCTTTGGAAATTGGCTGAAAAATCGGGGGGCAAAAAAATAATTTGTAGGATATGAGTTAAATTTTTTTTATAAAATGAATTGTCTGTGTGGCTTTACAGCCTGAAAAACTTGAAAAATGAGTGTACGAGTTGAGTTAACGCTTCTAGCATGAAATAGAAATGGAAATTCAAACAGCGGAATTTCCGAAAATCGGTCAAAAAATTCTTTCGTTTTTGTCTTTATTTCGTAGACTTTTGCTTGGAAATTAACAACGTATATGTTCAAGTTTAAGTTTTTCAGGCTGTATTAAAAGCAAGAATAGATTTGGTTTTCACGTTTAAACTTAAAATAAAAATGCCTTAAATCCATATTTTTTTTGCTCGATTAAAAAATTCTCTTTGTTTTTTTTCGTACACCCCCCCCCCCTTCCAACTTCAGTAGCCCAAGACCGGAGCGACAAAAACTTTTTTAAATATTTGTAATGGCCTAATTAAAAAAAATTAGATCTCGAGTTATGAGGAAATTTGTATTTCACTTGTATAGGAGCCCCCACCCCCCTCCTAAAGTGGAGGAGGGGAGAGGGGTCATAATTCCCCTTCTAAAGAGGAGAGGGGTCTAAATTCACCATGGAAAAAATTCTTGTCTCCAAAAACACTTACATGTCAATTTTAGTTCCATTTGCTTGATTAGTTCTCGAGTTATGCAGAAATTTGAGTTTCATTTGTATGGGAGCCCCCCCTCTTAGTACGGGGAGTGGTCTCTAACCATCATAAGAACCTTCCCTGGCCCCAAAAACCCCTACATGCAAATTTTCACGCCGATCGGTTTAGCAGTTTTCGATTCTATAAGGAACATACGGATAGACAGACAGAAATCCATTTTTATAGGTAGAGTAAAGAGGGATAAAAGTCCGATGCGGGTAAAAGTGCGATTCGATGATTTATCGGTGCAGATCCCGAGTGAATTGACTACATTGGCATGGATGGGTGACTAATTTGACAGCTTGAATCTAACATAAACTTTGAATGCCTACGAAGCATAGTTGCTGAGTTATGCGCAAATGTTATTTTAGGGCGGTTTTGATGTAATTTTTCATTATACGGCAAATACGATATCAACAGGAGGAAATGATTCGTTAAAAATTTGTAGCAGCGTTTTACATCACTCACATATCTGTTTTGAAAATACGGTGAAAAGAATTTACAAAATATATTTTGCTTTTCCACAATGTAATCAAACTTCGTCAAGCGCCTGGCGGTGTAAAAGTGCGATTCACGGACGGGGCAAAAGTTCGATTCATGGATGAGGCAAAAATGTATAGCTAATTATATACAGCTTTAGGCACTATATTACAGATACTAGAAATGGAAGATCTGCAGAAAACTGCGTGCTCTACAAATGTTGGCCGAAGGAAAACAATGTTTTTCCGTTGATGAAACAAATAACAAACGTTTGGAAAAGTTTCGATCTGACAGGGGCTGCAATACACCAGCGTAAAATAGAAAAGGTACAAATTGAGAATATTCCTTACCAAAACACATCGCAGATTGAAGATATTATGGTTTTGTTAGATACTGCTGTGTCAATTTCATTGATTCGAGCTTCGCACTTTTGCCCCGCGGTAGTCGAACTTTTGCCCCGCAAGTGGGGTAAAAGTGCGAATCGGCACTTGATCAGAAGAATGAAAAATTTATTTTGCATAACACTATTATTCCAGACGAGTTATAATTGAATGCGATAAAATATATTTTGTTGTTGTCCTTCTTTATATCTCAAGAAAATTGATGACAACTTCAAACATCGCACTTATGCCCCGCCCTACTCTATAGATTTATTGTTATTTCGTAGACCAGACTTCATTAACTTTGTACCATTGTTGTAATACCTGCTTGATGTAATGGCAACTGGTTAAATCTGCCCAAAACGTAACTATCGCTCATATGTGGTCAAGAAATAGCGAATTTTCATAATCATTTCATGCCAGCAAATCTATTGACCTTCTCAATTTCACAATACAATTTTAACCCTCTAACGGGCAACACCGTAAAAACGATCAAGTTAATGACTATTTTATCATGAAAGTACACGCACAAAAACCTTATGTTCTGATTTTCATGCAAAAATAGTTATCTGGAGGAGCGCCAGGTAAGAAAAAGTCCAAAAAAATTAAAAAATTAAAATAATGCATGAAATTTACTCATAGAAGTTTTTTTAGGTCAATCATTTTGTTCTAGATGTCCTTTTCCTTCAAAAGTAAAAAAAGGGAATATTTGCGCATTAATTATTTTCGGAATTTTTCGGAATTTTTGTTTTTGAAAGATGATAACTTTTGAATGCATGGTCAGAATGTTATGATATTAGTATTAAGTCAAGAAAACTGTTCTGAACACATATTAGCATATTGCCAATTAAAAACAAATTTCGTATGCGGCTCTGGAGCTCCAAAAGCGAAGGCCGTCTACAGACGGTCTTTCCCGTTAGAGGGTTAAATATTTCTTTCAATTTACAATGCAATTTCCAACAATTTTTTTAGATAAGTACATCATGTACCTGTAACGGTTCGAAGTTTCTTTGGAAAAGCTAAATAACTCAGCTCTGACCCGGATGTTTGAAGCCAAATTTTGTATGGTCATAGCCATCTATATACAGGAAACCCCCGAATTACGCGATGGGTTGTGCTGTACGCCCATCGCGATATCTCAGCGGTCCATTAACCAATAAAGTGGATTGTTGGTAGTTGACTAGGTTGTACCACATACTAACAATGTAACAAAAATCAACTTTATTGGTTAATGGATAACTCAGAAACCGCCATGGGCGTACACCACCACCCACCGCGTTATTCGGGGGACTGCTGTATATAAAAGTGAGCGTGAGTATGTTTGTTTGTATATTTGTATGGATCTCCACCAAACTTGGCACACATGTTCTTTGATATAAGAGAATCAGCACTGGGGAGTTGACAAAAGAGGGGGGGGGTTCATAACAGGGGGGAGCCCTTAACTCCGAAACGCCTTGACCGTTTTTCGTCAAACTTGGCACACATGTTCCTCGACATAAGAGAATCAGCACTGGGGTGTCAACAAAAAGGGGGGAGGTCCCCTAATAGGTGGGGGAGGGTCCCTAATAGGGGGGAGGCCATAATTCCGAAACGGCTTGATCGTTCTTCATCAAACTTGGCATACATGTTCCTTGACATAAGAGAATCAGCACTGGGTGGTCAACAAGAAGTGGGGGAGGTTCCGTAATAGGTGGGGAGGGTCCCTAATAGGGCCATAACTCCGAAACGACTTGACCGTTCTTCATCAAACTTGGCACACATGTTCCTTGGCATAAGAGAATCAGCACTCGGTGGCCAACAAAAAAAATGGGGAGGTTCCGTAATAGGTGGGAGAGGGTCCCTAATAGGGGGGAGGCCATAACTCCGAAACGGCTTGACCGTTCTTCATCAAACTTGGCACACATGTTCCTTGACATAAGAGGATCAGCGCTGAAGGAGTTGACAACAGGGGGACCGAAATGTTTAGACGGTTCCCCCATAAGGACAGGACAAAAGGAGGAGCTCTTGACCGGAGGTTGCTGACGAGAAGGAGGGAGTAACGCCCACATGACTGTAACAATTTATCCGTACAACAGAAAAAATCAAAATACGAATCACCAAACTGCAATGCTCGCAGCTGTAGATTTGTCAAGTGTACCTATGCACCGAATCAAAGTGACCTGTATAAAAAGTGTTCGGTCAGTAGTGCTAATTTTATTTTATTTTATTTTAAGCGTCTGACGATAGGTGAAGCGTACTAGCCTGAAACGTTACGCAGAAAAGGAAAAGAGTCTTTTTTTTACCGAGAAGAATCAACGACACATGTTATTATTAGTGCTAATTGTTGTTGACCGACTCTGTTTGAGTCCCAGGGGCAATCATTCAAACAGCGTGGAGTTCATCTGAGAACACCATGTTTTTCCCTTGGTAAACTTTATGCGCCATGCTGCAGAGTGGGCTCAGCCAATAACTTGTGCATACTTGCTCCTGGTGGGGACACTAAAAACATTGTTTACAAACAAGTTTTGTCTTGAAGTTAGACGAAAGGAATGACAGGTTTGTTGTATCCATGGAAGAAACACTGTTGCACCTTCTACTTTTTTTTATTAGGATAGCATGTAATACTAAACTAATAAATAAATAAAAAGCTGTGTTTAGAAAAGTACAATAACAAAACTATTCATTTCCTATGGATGGGGTGGCCATTGTTAAAAGCAGAAGGTGCAAATAGCTTTGTGTTTCTTTCTTTATAGGGTAGACAAAAGAGGGGGAGCTGACAAATGGGGAGGAACGTCCGAAAGAGAAACAAGCGTTGTATTTTTGCATTATAAGCATTTCGGTTACAATAACCGATGTACAAGTGGCTGTGAGACAAAGGCTCCCCGAGTAAGATCGGGCATTCAGCTAGTAGGCATATAAAGCTGTGTTTTTCCATGTTTCGAACATCGACATGACGGCTTGACTGAACAGCTCCATTCAACTGCTCGACTCAACTGCTCGATTCGATTGCTCGACTCAACTACTCTACTGAACTGCTTGACTGGATAGCTTGGTTCAACTGCTGAACTAGACTGCTTGACTCAACGGCTTAATTCGACTATTCTACTCGATTGCTCGTCGCGATATCAAAGTGCCGCTTATTTGAATCGGTTCGCGACAGAAAATGGACGGAGCCACTTACACAAAAGAACCATTTTGCCCACCTAGAATCAGCATACTGGAGATAATGTTTTTATTCAGTTAAACAAAACCCAATGCGAGCATAAAAACTATTTGTTTCAGTTTCAGGCTATGACTCTTAAGTGTACAACATCTAAAAGAGCTATACGCAGAACGAAAAAATGAATCTCTCATTCGATGTATACTGAATTTCGATATATACTATATTTCCATTAAATAAAACGTAAATATCCTAACCCGTGTTTAAAGATACATTTTTACATCAAACCAAACGTAATATAGAAGCCTTTAAGTGAAACGTAATTTTATATGATTTGCGATGCTCCATTTATGTACATGTCAGGAAACGTAAAGTTACAAGGTTTTTTCGAAGTGTATACTGTAATTGTAAGATCTTCGCATACCGTGATGCAAATAAATTTAGTACAAAGCTCAAAGAACTAATAGAAAGACTAAACATTTTCGCAAACACTGGCAAATGGAATGTATCGGCAGTTTGTTTGACAGACAGGCTCAACTAGTAAATTATAATCAACAAATTTCACAATCTCTCTGCAGCTGATATTATTGGTGACTTATTGCAGAGCCTTATCGATTTGACGAGCCTCAGTAAACTTGTAGTACTGAAAACAAAAAACTATTCTTGCTTTTAGATGCGGCCAGATACTTGCAAGGCAAACTTGGCATATTTATGTAATAATCAATGTTTAACCCGTACGCACCGGGTAAGCACTGTTTGTTTTCGTTTCAGCATTTTGAAATGCAGAAAATCAATTACTTCTGCTATGCTACTCATAACAAAACTTCAAATACTAATAAACTGAACTTGAAAGAGATAAAAATACTATCTTCATCCTTAATGCTTAGAACTCACACCAGGTTATTTACATACATTCTCGAAAAGCTGAGCTCCGAATACGAAGAAATACAAATTAACCTCAACTAGATTATGAAATATCACAGCACACATAACTCTTCGTTTGGGCGGACTCCCAAAAGAATCCTTTCCGCTTTTGTTTCACATTACTTCTTCAGGAAAGAGCGATGCCAACAACAAGTTCGAGGAATTTATTTGAGAAAACGGCATACCCTCTTACATCTTACCATCGACAGCCCACCTAAACCACATTTTCCGATGAAAGCAGTTCTCTAGTTGGTTTTTGTAGCACGATGCGACGGTCAGCAAGCGGAGTAGGGGGTTTAGAAAACATTCCAAATGTGTTATCCTCGGAGTGCTAGCTTCTATATTGGAGAGCAAGAATATATATAAAAGCAAATAAATCATTATGAAGCTGACCACTGCCTGCAAGCTCGCCCACTTCTTAGCTTGCTGATAATTCGAAAAATTCTTGTCTCTAGTATAATAAGAAGTTCACTGATTGTCTGATTTACTTTGTTAGACTGGTTGAAAATTTTGAAACTGAAACGAAACAGCAAACGAATAAATTAAACTGATTACATTTGTTGTCATACTTTTCAAACTGGCTAAATTCTATTTCTATTGACACATATTTACTACCTTACTTTCTCTTTAAAACGAATTGATTTGTTCGGACCTAAATTAATTGCTGACTGAGTGACCTACAAAATAACCCTTTTCCAGGGGTTGTCTAAAAACCGATCTCATCTAGCCGTTCCATACTTGTTAAGATAAATTTCTCAATCTATTTCTCATCCTGGACAAGGCAGACTTCATCGCCTATACTCGGTCGGCAGACCAACCGGCTGGGAAGGGTTCCATGCCGAAGGAAATATAATATTCGCATAAATCTTGACTGTGTCTTCTGCTGTAGCATCTTTAGCACGGTAGAATGCCTAATCTACTCTGCCGATACATACCTCCCCCGAGGTGTGAGTTAGAAAATTCTTACACAAAAAGGATACGCTCTTAAATTCTTACGGAATGAAATAAATTATCCCATGATGACCACTCTGCACGTTGAGTTTTTCCTGTTTCGGACTGTAAATCTAATTTTACAAATGACCACATGTTCCGTCTTCAGAAAATGAATTTGAGCTAACAAACGACTGTGTCAAACTTGGTTGGTGCCTCCCTTCAATATGGGATGAAGTGCTCTGGTGGTTGAGATTGGAATTTGCATCTGCCGACAACAGCAAGAAGGTGCGTTTTTTGTCGTCCACCTAAACACATCCTTTCGCATATATCCCTAATCCCATAACCAGCGGGCATATTTCCACTTATGATCCATAAATCATTCCGGTTTTTAGTGCTCCAGTTCAGTTGAATAATTTACGACTGTTGGAGTTTTCTCGGCAGGAAAATTTATTTGATCTAGCACGATTACAAATTAGCATGAAAATCTTGGGCGAGATGAGGAACGGTTCCACTCTATCTTGCCTGCTGGTGGATAATCGGTTGGGTTGCAGAGCTAAAAAGTTCCACACACTGTTCGGTTGATGTGTTAAGGATGTGCGGGAAACATTTTCTCACCATCCAGGCAGTCGCCAAGCAACCAAAAACGAGCAGAAGGGTGTGTTGCAGGGAGCCCCGTACAGCATTCATACATTTGTACCTACATATTGAAATCGCTGAACAAGCTTCTTGTTCAGTTGATTGCTGGAAAACGGGGGTAGAGATAGCACACGTTTAGGCATTGCCTCAAGAACTGGAGCTGTTGAAATAAATCATATGCGTCCGGGAACACTCGCAGTGAAATGCTTTCTTCGGCGAAATGATTAATTGCGGGGAAGTTTTGCAATTCTCCACAATGTGACATGAGCTATTACCGAATAAGGCCCAGCAAATAATGTCTGCCACCTTGTTCGATGTCTTTAATTTGAAATTTGGATTTCGATTTGCAATTGGACTTGGATTTAGATTTGAATTTGGATTTTAGTTTCGATTTCTATCTCAATTTCGATATCAAATTTGATCGCGATTCCAAGTTCGCTATGGATTTCATTTTTAATTTCGAATTTGTTTTCGATTTTGGCTTCGATTTTACTTTTAACTTCAATTTCGATTTTGATTTCGATACAGTAATGACCCGATTTTGTCACCCCCATGATGAATTTAGGGGTGACAAAAACGGGGCAGTGACAAAATCGGGTATTTTTTTTCACTTTTTATTTTTTTGCAGATAAGTTAGAACGAACTACATATACTTCATTCTGATTACTTTTAGGCCATGTCGCACTTCCTTCTACCTCTCTGTGGACATTTGTCACCTTTTCACAGCACTCCCAAAGGTATGAAAACACGCGTTTTTTAATTGCGCCGAAATGGTTGATTATACTGATTTACTATGTTCAGAAAAATTTCACAGCGTAAGAAGCTCTTTCTTATGGTATGAACGATTCTTTGATTAACCCCCCTAAAAGTAAGATAGAAAATTTATTTTTCAAGCAGTAAGAGATAGAGCAAAATAGTGTTCTTCAAAACTTTTGAGAAGATTATTATAAAGAACTTTGCCAAAGAAAGTAATCTTCTAGCTATTATAGTTCTGGAGATAAGAAACAACTTTTGTGGAAACTCCACGATAATCAACTTGTTGAACACAGTTCTTTTCACAATGTTTTAACACATTTGACATACTAAGCTTTTGATAAATCAAAAGCGTGACAAAATCGGGTAAAAAACGTGACAAAATTGGGGCAAAAACGTGACAAAATCGGGGCAAAAACGTGACAAATTCGGGGGTGACAAAATCGGGTTACCACTGTATTGATTTTAATTTTGCTTTTGCTTTTGCTTTTGCTTTTGCTTTTGCTTTTGCATTTGCTTTTGCTTTTGCTTTTGCTTTTGCTTTTGCTTTTGCTTTTGCTTTTGCTTTTGCTTTTGCTTTTGCTTTTGCTTTTGCTTTTGCTTTTGCTTTTGCTTTTGCTTTTGCTTTTGCTTTTGCTTTTGCTTTTGCTTTTGCTTTTGCTTTTGCTTTTGCTTTTGCTTTTGCTTTTGCTTTTGCTTTTGCTTTTGCTTTTGCTTTTGCTTTTGCTTTTGCTTTTGCTTTTGCTTTTGCTTTTGCTTTTGCTTTTGCTTTTGCTTTTGCTTTTGGTTTTGCTTTTGCTTTTGCTTTTGCTTTTGCTTTTGCTTTTGCTTTTGCTTTTGCTTTTGCTTTTGCTTTTGCTTTTGCTTTTGCTTTTGCTTTTGCTTTTGCTTTTGCTTTTGCTTTTGCTTTTGCTTTTGCTTTTGCTTTTGCTTTTGCTTTTGCTTTTGCTTTTGCTTTTGCTTTTGCTTTTGCTTTTGCTTTTGCTTTTGCTTTTGCTTTTGCTTTTGCTTTTGCTTTTGCTTTTGCTTTTGCTTTTGCTTTTGCTTTTGCTTTTGCTTTTGCTTTTGCTTTTGCTTTTGCTTTTGCTTTTGCTTTTGCTTTTGCTCTTGCTTTTGCTTTTGCTTTTGCTTTTGCTTTTGCTTTTGCTTTTGCTTTTGCTTTTGCTTTTGCTTTTGCTTTTGCTTTTGCTTTTGCTTTTGCTTTTGCTTTTGCTTTTGCTTTTGCTTTTGCTTTTGCTTTTGCTTTTGCTTTCGGTTTTAATTTCAATTTCAATTTCGATTTCAGTTTTAATTTCAATTTCAATTTTAGTTTTAATTTCAGTTTTAATTTTAATTTTGATTTCAATTTCAATCTCGGTTTTAATTTAATATTTTTTGGAACAGTAGTTCTTCTACAGTTGGCGAAGGGACGATAGAAGCAAGTAAAGAAAATTTTTTTTAGTGAAGAGAATGAGCGGAAAGGTGAGAGAGGGGGGGGGGTTGTTATTAGATACGCTTAACAAAGTAATCGTTGTGACTCCTACCTTTTGTCCAATGCTGAGGGTGCACGGGTCGAACCAAGCTATAATCAGAGATTATAACCGGATTCGCACCCACAACACCCGCCAGGGTATGTGACTCGCTGGTACTGATGTACCTTTGAACCATAGAGGCGCTAGACTTCGGTTTTGATATCGATTTGGATTTGGATTTGGATTTGGACTTGGATTTGGATTTGGATTTGGATATGGATTTGGATTTGGATTTGGATTTGGATTTGGATTTGGATTTGGATTTGGATTTGGATTTGGATTTGGATTTGGATTTGGATTTGGATTTGGATTTGGATTTGGATTTGGATTTGGATTTGGATTTGGATTTGAATTTGGATTTGGATTTGGATTTGGATTTGGACTTGGATTTGGATTTGGATTTGGATTTGGATTTGGATTTGGATTTGGATTTGGATTTGGATTTGAATTTGGATTTGGATTTGAATTTGGATTTGGATTTGGATTTGGATTTGAATTTGAATTTGGATTTGGACCTGGATTTGGATTTGGATTTGGATTTGGATTTGGATTTGGATTTGGATTTGGATTTTGATTTGGATTTGGATTTGGATTTGGATTTGGATTTGGATTTGGATTTGGATTTGGATTTGGATTTGGATTTGGATTTGGATTTGGATTTGGATTTGGATTTGGATTTGGATTTGGATTTGGATTTGGATTTGGATTTGGATTTGGATTTGGATTTGGATTTGGATTTGGATTTGGATTTGGATTTGGATTTGGATTTGGATTTGGATTTGGATTTGGATTTGGATTTGGATTTGGATTTGGATTTGGATTTGGATTTGGATTTGGATTTGGATTTAGATTTGGATTTGGATTTGGATTTGGATTTGGATTTGGATTTGAATTTGGATTTGGATTTGGATTTGGATTTGGATTTGGATTTGGATTTAGATTTGGATTTGGATTTGGATTTGGATTTGGATTTGGATTTGGATTTGGATTTAGATTTGGATTTGGATTTGGATTTGGATTTGGATTTAGATTTGGATTTGGATTTGGATTTGGATTTGGATTTGGATTTGGATTTAGATTTGGATTTGGATTTGGATTTGGATTTGGATTTTGATTTTGATTTTAACTTCAATTTTCGATATCGATTTCGATTTCGGATTTGATTTTGACTTCAACTTCAATTCTGATCAACGGGAACTAGCAACTAAGCAATGGGAAAAGAAAAAGAGAAGTTTTTTGCCAAAACATTCGACTTTTTTTAAATTGCTTATATGTATTTGACTGTGTGAGTTTCAATATGAAAGATAATAATAATATCTATACCTATAAAGAAGGATTTCTGTCTGTCTGTCTGTCTGTCTGTCTGTCCGTATGTTCCTTATAGAATCGAAAACTACTGAACCAATCGGCATGAAAATATGCATGTAGAGGTTTTTTGGGGCCATGAAAGGTTTTAGTGATGGTTTGAAACCCCTCCCCCCACTAAGAGGGGGGGCTCCCATACAAATGAAACACAAATTTCTGCATAACTCGACAACTAATCAAGCAAATAGAACAAAATTTGGCATGTAGGTGTTTTCGGTGACAAGAATTTATTCTATGATAAATTGAGACCCCTCCTCTCTTTATAAGGGGAATTATAACTCCTCTCCTCTTTAAATAGGGGGGCTTCCATACAAATTTCCTCATAACTTGAGAACTAATCAAGCAAATGGAACCAAATTTGGCATGTGTAGGTTTTCGAGGGCAAGAATATTTTCTATAGTAAATTAGGACCCCTCTCCACTTTAAGAGGGGGGCTCCTGTACCAAAGAAACACAATTTTCCTCATAACTCGAGAAGTAATTAAGCAAATGAAACCAAATTTGGCATGTGGGTGTTTTTGGAGACAAAAATTTTATCTATGATGAATTGGGACCCCTCCCCGTTTTAGGAGGGGGGGATCCTACACACATGAAATACAAATTTCCTCATAACTGAAGAACTAATCAAGCAAATGGAACAAAATTTGGCATGTGAAAGTTTTCGAGGGCAAGAATATTTTCTATGGTAAATAAGGATCCCTCCCCACTTTCAGAGGGGGGGCTCCTATACAAACGAAATACAAATTTCCTCAAAACTCGAGAACTAATCAAGCAAATAGAACAAAATTTGGCACGTGGGTGTTTTTGGAGACAAAATTTTTTTCTATGATGAATTGGGACCCCTCCCCACTTTAGGAAGGGAGGCTCCTATACAACTGAAATGCAAATTTCCTCATAACTCGAGAATTAATCAAGCAAATGGAACCAAATTTGGCATGTGAAAGTTTTCTAGGGCATGAATATTTTCTATGGTGAATTAGAACCCCTCCCCACTTTAAGAGGGGGGGCTCCTATACAAACGAAATACAAATTTCCTCATAACTCGAGAACTAATCAAGCAAATGGAACCAAATTTGACACGTGGGTGTTTTTGGAGACAAAAATTTTTTCTATGATGAACTGGGACCCCTCCTCACTTTAGGAGGGGAGGCTCCTATACAAATGAAATACAAATTTCCTCATAACTCGAGAGCTAATCAAGCAAATGGAACCAAATTTGGCATGTGAAAGTTTTCGAGGGCAAAAATATTTTCTATGGTGTATTAGGACCCCTCCCAACTTTAAGAGGGGGGGCTCCTATACAAACGAAATACGAATTTCCTCATAACTCTAGAACTAATCAAGCAAATGGAACCAAATTTATCATGTGGGTGTTTTTGTAGGCAAGAATATTTTCTATGGTATATTTTCTATGGATTTCCCCACATTAAGAGGGTGGGGGGGCTGCTATACAAATGAAAAACAAATTTCCTCATAACTCGAGAACTAATCAAGCAAATGGAACCAAATTTGACATGTAAGTGGTTTTTGACGCAAGATTTTTTTCTATGGTGAATTGAGACCCCTCTCTTCTTTAGAAAGCGAGTTATGGCCCATCTCCCTTTTAAGAGGGTGGGCTTCCATACAAATGAAATGCAAATTTCCTCTTATCTTGAGAACTAATCAATCAAATGGAACCAAATTGGCATGTGGGAGTTTTAGATGGCAGAAATTTTTTCTATGGTGAATTACGACCCCTTCCCCTTTTAAGAGGGGAGCTCCCATACAAATGAAATTCAAATTTCCTTATAACTTGAGAACTAATCAAGCAAATGGAACCAAATTTGGCATGTGGGAGATTTTGGAGTCTTGAATTTATTTTACGATAGTTAGAGACCTCTCACCCCTGTGGTAGGGGGATATGGACTCTCATACAAATAAAACAGAAATTTTTGCGAAACTCAAAAACTAATCGAACTCGAGAAATTCGAGACTCTTCCATAAAACATTAGTCAATACAAGACCACAAAAACTATCTATAGTAACACTAGATCATTCAGGACGAGACGGTCGCGAGTGTTGCCGGTGACCCGCCGTCGGAAGCGCCGCCCACTGGGGGGCTTGCAAAACTCGAGATTGTGACAAAGATCATCCGAGATTCATGATTTATGTACAACACAGGTTAATTTGTGGCAATACGAAGTTTGTCGGGTCAGCTAGTAAATTTATAAAAAATAATAATATAAATTGATATAATCAGCAAATATAGTCTTAATTTACTTTTAAAGCAAATTCTATCGACAAATAACAACAGACAAAATTGATTGGGCTTTTATTTCGGTACTAGCAAACTTCGAATGAAAAAATTCTAAATTCTCAACCATTCT
Source organism: Sabethes cyaneus (assembly GCF_943734655.1). NCBI lineage: Eukaryota > Metazoa > Arthropoda > Insecta > Diptera > Culicidae > Sabethes > Sabethes cyaneus. Next base: position 75,574,512 of record NC_071354.1, on the reverse strand, counting down.
TACAAGTACATTACACCCGAAACATCAGCTAAGTAAATCCTGCCCTCAACCGTTGAACTCTCAACTCATTCAGCGTAAACTTGTTCTAGGCACCTTGAAACCAACGTTTCATAACGGAAAGCGCAACCAATGCAGCCTTCACCGACCCAAACCATGGACGGTATAAATCGTAAAAATGTTGAATTGGTCACGTTCTATCGACAGCAGCGTTTGGATTCGGTTGTTGGCCGTAGGACTTGCAAAGCACGTTTGACTGACATCAGCTTTTCTTGCCCGATCCCGATCAAATAGTAGCGCAGTCGTTCGGCCATAACGCGGCACCATAAAATATGGCATCAAAGAAATTGCGTTCGATACTGTGATTTGATGGCAGAACCAACATATAAAGAAGTGAGGAAGCTTATTTCGACAGTATAGATTAACTCTCTGGCACGGTGTACAATTTGTGAGTAGCAAAAACACTTGATCCGTCCGTACGCGGTGTTGACTACCGCGAGAAGGCTCTATCTTTTGCGCAGAGAAAAGGCTTCAGTTTCCTTCTGCAAATGCACTTCTTTAATCAAGTCACATGTCACATATATACCAACAAATAGGTACCGATCGTGAAATAAGTTTACACATATATACGGAAGAGACATTCATATAACCAGTCCGGAAATGGGTTTTGAGCTTTTTCGGTGGACCTAGTGTAAATTTTGTCACGTTGTGTAAAGAAGGTACGCGTTAACTGTCGGGTGGATTGAGCCAGATTTTTAGGATAATAGCAGATCGATCCGATTCGGCTGAGATACTGAGCTGCGATGAGCCCGGAACGATAGGCATGCATATTACTAAACTTCGACGAAGATGTCTTCCAAGAAGCAACGCAACATATCAAGATTATTAAGAAAAGTGAGGAAAAGCAATCAAAGCATAATGCAACACGTACGACTTTGATCTTGATCTTGTATTCCGCCTGCTCACTGACATCCTGCCTACGGTCAATTATTTTCTCATTGCGAACGATTTTCCAGTAATGGCAATCGCCTTGCTACCTCACGACGTCAAGGAATCACTTGACTTCGGTTGCCAGCGGAAGGAAGCTGTGAAGTGAAGTAGCTCTTTCGGACTCACGTCATTAAACTCACTAGTCAGGAGGGCGAGATTGTAAGCAAAAGGCTTCACAATGGGTCGAATCAGATTCCAACTATTGGCTCATTGGGCACTGACATTAATACCATGCTGTTCATTGCTTTGATTGCGTACACCAGATTTGTTGATGTCGATATACAGATGCGCATCGAAAGACGTGATATATCTTGATATCGGAACAAATGCCCTACCGCGTCGGTAGCATTTCGCCAAGATATCACGTACATCGGAATCATACAGATCTATGACGATGATATTCACGCAGGAGCTAAATTGTATGATTGCTGAGACAAATGAAGGAAAGACGATGTTATGGATACCTTTCGACTTATAATTTGATTTAGAAATTTCATTAAAAAGTTGACAATGCGAATTCCAACTGGCATAAATGGTACAATGATAAATTTTGAGTGCGAAAATAAGTATCGGGCACACGAATCTTCAAAATTATGGTGGTCAGAGTGTATAAATTAACATTGGGCATTCGTTGTCAGGATAAGCTTATTTGTTTACATCAATCGGAATCAGTGCATCGTAAATCAATCCTGCACAGTTGTAATTGCTGCGTTATCCGCTCATGAATTGACTGAATTACTGAATTACCCTAAATTAACGGTGTGTACTGTTTGACGTCCTAAAATAATTTGGAAAAAGTCTAACCATCAACATGCTCGGTTACATGTGGCAGAAAAGTTGAGGTAGTAGATCCTAAAACTCGTTCAAAAGTGGGGGACGAAAGGTCATAATATAATATATCTGCATCAAATATAGCTGCTAAATTTAATGTATTCTGCAGATGAAACTTGGGTCAAAAGTATCGTCTCCATTCACAAATATATCTACTGTGCCCCAAGGAAGTAACTTGGAACCACTTTTATTAATTTTATTCTTGCACGATGCTACTTCTGCGCTTAGTGCTGGTTGCAGACCAGTATGCTAATGATCTGAACATATATTTGAGGGGGGTGGGAGGGTATGAAAATGTCCACGGAAGGGAGACCGAACCGGACCGAAGAATCCGTATGCATTGTGTCGGGGCCTTCAGACTGGAGTTTCCTTTCACGTAAGCTTTTTCAATAAATACTGCATAAATCAAATTGAAAACTAAATTTAGCACAATGCATTTCTGTTTTGTTAAATTCTGCATAAGAAAAAAACTGTCCACGTGGACAAACAGGGAGAGGGGTGGGGGTTGAGCCAATGTCCACGCTTGTCCACGGGGGGGGGGGGGGTGGTATTTTTCTGTCCACGTGGTATCTGGATGGCCCCATGCCAAATTTGGTTCCATTTGGTTAATTAGTTCTCTAGTTAGGAGGAAATTAGTATATATTTCATTTACCTTCTGAAGAGGGGAGGAGTCTCAACGCACCATAGAAAAAGCATTTGCCTCCCAAAACACCCACATGCCAAGTTTAGTTTCATTTGCTTGATTAGTTCTAAAGTTATGAGGAAATTTGTATTTCATTTGTATAAGAGCCCCCCCTCCTAAAAAGGGGAGGAGTCCTAATCCATCATAGAAAAAATTCTTGCCTCCAAAAACCCCCATATGCCAAATTTGGTTCCAGTTGATTGATAAGTTCTCGAATTATGAGGAAATTTGTATTTCCTTTGTATAGGAACTCCCCCCCCCCCTTCCTAAAGTGAGGAGGGGTCCTAATTCATCATAGAAAAAATTCTTGCCTCCAAAAACCTTCACATGCCAAATTTGATTCCATTGGTTTGATTAGTTTTCGAGTTATGGAGAAATTTGTATTTTATTTGTATGGAAGCCCCTTTTTTCAAAGGGGAGAGGAGTCATAATTCTTCTCCTAAAGAGGGGAGGGGTCTCAATTCACCATAGAAAAAAATGCCTGAAAAACCACCCAAATGCTTAATTTGGTTCTATTTGCTTGATTAGTTCTGGAGTTATAAGGAAATTTGTATTTCATTTGTATGGGAGCCTCCCCCCTAAAAAGGTAAGAAGTCCTAATTCATCATAGAAAAAAATCTTGTCTCCGAAAACACACATGCCAAATAAGGTTCCATTTGATTGATTAGTGCTCGAGTTATGAGGAAATTTGTATATCATTTGTACGGAAGCCACCCCCCCCCCCCTCCTTAAAGGGGAGAGGAGTCATAATTCCCCTTCTAAAGAGGGGAAGGGTCTCAATTTACCATAGAAAAAATTCTTGTCACCAAAAACACCCACATGCCAAATTTTGTTCCATTTGCTTGATTAGTTCTCGAATTATGCAGAAATTTGGGTTTCACTTATATGCCCCCCCCCTCTTAGTGGGAGGAGGGGTCTCCAAACATCATAAGAATCTTCCCTGGCCCAAAAAAAACCTCTATATGCAAAGTTTCACGCCGATTAGTTCAGTAGTTTTCGATTCTATAAGGAACATCCCGACAGACAGACAGATATCCATTTTTATATATAAGACTAGCTGACCCGACAAACTTCGTATTGCCACAAATTAAACTGTGTTGTATATAAATCGTGAATCTCAGATGACCTTTGTCACAATCTCGAGTTTTGCAAGTTTCTGGAAAGTTCCTGGGTGTTTTAATATACAAATTTGCCTCACAGTAAAGTAGAAAACAACTTCCCCCATTGCTTAGCCTGATAAAATAAAGCGGATAGCATTTAAATATTCGCCATCATTTCAAAAAGGATTTCGCCGAATACCTTTTTGCGGAACACCAATTCTCGGTTGAACATAACGCGGAATATAGAGTTTCGCGGAATACCATTTCGCGAAAACCTTATGCGGGATGTAGTATTTCACGGAAAATCTTTTCGTAGAAAGTATCATTTCACAAGGTGACCCAACTGAAGGAAAGTAATAGATAGTAGATCTAGGAAAATAAATAAACCTAGATAGAGGTGATCTCTACGGGCGGCTGGCCCCCTCCCCGCAGTTGCTGACGCTTCCGACCGCAGGTCGCCGGCAACACTCGCGGCCTATGTCCATCTCGCCTTGAATCATCTAATGTTACCATTGATAGTTTCTGGTGGTCTGGTTATTGACTAATGTTTTATGAAAGAGTCTAAAATTTCTCGAGTTCGATTAGTTTTTGAGTTACGCATAAATTTCTTTTGACGTAGGACTACGTCTTTGTTTACTATACTGGGACTGGGTAGCACTTTGTGAAAACGAAAAAAAAAAGTGTAACGTTTGAATGAAAGATTTCAAACGCTAATAACTACTAAACTACTGAACGAAACTGAACAAATTATATGTCGTTGGATAGATAAAATGACTAGCAATTTTAAAGGGGGGTAAGAGAGCTATTTTAAAGGGGGGTAGAGAGCAATTTTAAGGAGGGCGTAAGAGGGGGGGGGCTACTATACAAATGAAACACAAATTTCCTCAAAACTCGAGAACTAATCAAGCAAATGGCACCAAAATTTGGCATGTGGGGATTTCAGAAGGTAGGATTTCATTCTACGGTGTACCGAGACCTCTTCCCTTCTATGGGGGAGGGGGGCTCCCATACAAATGAAATACAAATTTCCTCATAACTCGAAAACTAATCAAGCAAAAGGAACCAAAATTGGCATGTGGGATTTTTTGGAGGTAAGATGTTTTTCTCTGGTGTACTGAGACCCCTTCTTCTTCTAAGAGGGTAAGAGGGGGGGGAGCATACAAATGAAATACAAATTTCGTCATAACTTTAAAGCTAATCAACCGAATGGAACCAAATTTGGCATGTGGGCGTTTTTATAAGCATGAATTTATTTATGTTATGATGGTTTGAGACCCCTCACTCCTGTGGTAGGAGGATAGGTACTCTCATACAAATAAACAGAAATTTTTGCGTATGTGCCATATTTTCTGCTATGTAAGAAGCGATAAGCTGTGAAAGTAAACTAGTAAAACCTTCTCGGAGCAAAAGACAGTGAATCGAAAAGAGAAGGACATTCGAATGGCACGTCATATTTGCGATGAACGTGCTTTGGCTTTAATGTTATTTGTTGTTACCAATGACTGTTTTAAAGGCCACAAGCGAGTTAAAGTAAGATTATTGAAACATATCAAGCTACGCATAATCATATTCAACTTAAGTTTTTGGAGCGTCTTAGTAGAATACGAAACCTGGAAATTCGAAAACAGACACTGAGGAAGCTTGCAAGTCGTAAGCGAAATACGTATCTGTCAAGAATAAAATATACATAGTAGAATTAAATTGGATAAGTTTTCTTTTTATTTAATTACCAGATCAAATTCAATACAATAATCTGTTGGCTGGTCATTCATTACCATTTCAAACTTTACGATGCATACAAGTGATTTTTAAAAGAAATCTCTATGTCTCAAAGGTTGCAGGCGTTGCATTTATGAAACCCCGTCCACGTATTTTCAAAACCACCGTTGCATTCAATGGAGAATAGAATGTGAATATTTCGTTCTTTTCTTTTAAACATACATTTAAACAATGGCACTTACAGATTCTTATAAACATACATATACCAGAAATGCAGTTTACATTAGTCTTTGATCTGATTATTTGATATAGTCTACGTCACCCTGTCATACAACCCTTAGGGCTGTATACCTAGTAGTTTTTTATTTGTATGCGAAGAGTACTTATCCCCCTACCACAGGGGTAAGGGGTCTCTAACCATCATAAACAAAATTCCTGCCTCCAAAACCCCCCACATGCCAAATTTGGTTCCATTTGCTTGATTAGTTCTCGAGTTATGAGTAAATTTGTATTTCATTTGTAGAACCTTCCCTTCTTGTAGAACCATTTGAAGAATAAGAACCTTCCCTGGTCCCGAAAACCCCTATATGCAAATTTTCACGCCGATCGGTTCAGTAGTTTTCGATTCTATAAGGAACATTCGGGCAGACAGACAGAAATCCATTTTTAAAGGTATAGATTTGTATGGGAGTCCCCCTATTAGTGAAGGGAGGGATCTCTAACCATCATAAAAACCTTTCCCGGCACCAAAAACCCCTGCGTGCAAATTTTCACTCCGATCGGTTCAGTAGTTTTCGATTCTATAAGGAACATAGGGCAGACAGAAATCCATTTTTATAGGCATAAATTTGTATGGGAGCCCCCCCCCCCCCTCTTAGTGGGGGGAGGGGTCTTTTGCCATCGAGAGAACCTTCCCTAGCTCCAAAAACCCCTACATGCAAATTTTCACGCCGATCGGTTCAGAAGTTTTCGATTCTATAAGGAACATACGGCCAGACAGACAGACAGAAATCCATTTTTATAGGTATAGATAATGAGGTTTTGCTTGAAGTGTGTTAATGGATGTTTTGACACGATACTTGGGAAATAAGCGGTCGCGAGCAACTAGTCGGTTGATAGAGTGCGGTCGAGAGTGCAGTGGATGTCCGCGGAAAGGTAGTTAAATAAGTGGCCAGTCATGGATAATTGGTCAGGTGCCACATTGGCGATCCTGCCAGAAGGGGTTCTGTGTCATGTTAGTACACGATATTACATCGTTTTACATAGTAGGTAAAATTTAGATATTTATCCGTGGAGGAAAATTTCAAGTTGCCGGAAGAACTTATTTTGGGGCTGACTCAGAAGTAAAGAGTATCCGCAAAACAAGGATAAAGCTACATATTTTTCACTCAAAGCGGCCCTTCTGTGGAAAAAAGTTAATTTAAATAAAAACAGATCATTTAGTTTCATGTACCAGCCCCGAAATCAGAATTGGTTTGCCAACAAACATTTTTGTTGTATAATAGCTTGTCAAGTACTTGTTCTGCGAAAATTAGCTAAACTTAAGCTTAAGCTAAATAAGCTATTATACAACAAAAATGTCGTCGCATGTCCGAATCTCTTGATAGCTGCTTGATAGAGTCAATAGGATTGTCACACTAGCCCCGTAGCTGTCCTGTACTCTACCAGCCGGCTGTGAAGTCTGTCGATAAAGAAGGTTCAAGTCTTAGAAAAACGTTTAAGCCCAAGACTTTGCTTTTTATACAACAAAAATATTACTTGGGTCACAAGCCGCCAAAATAATACCATATTAGGCGAAACTGTCGAATTTTCGATATCTGCATATCGTTTTTTTCACATATCGAAACAAGTGTCAGTGCTGCCAAACAAACAAATAAATATCCAGAGAGCTATCATGACGTCACGTTGCTCATATAAACAGGTGACAAACGCGAAATGATTTTACAAAATAAAATTACAATTTCACTTATTTCGTATGAATTGCCTATCCTGCATTGGCTCTGTGGAGCTAAAAAAATCTATATGAGAATTAGTTTGCGCAGAGTTTAGCTCATAGCCATACAGAAAAAAAAATAAATAAACAAGAACACGCTTATGATTGATTGCACCGGGCAGGGCCAAGGGTCAACGCTTTTTAAGATCCCTTCGGGAAAAACCCAAGACCAACGCTTCTTAAGGTTCGGTCGGGAAGAGCCCAAGGACAACACTTAAGAAGATTGAGTCCGAATAATCCGAGCACCAACACGTCAGTTCAAAAACAGTTTACTGAAATTGATTACTGAAACGACAATGCTCCACAACAAAACGGCGAGGCATATGAGAGTAAACCAACTTCAATAAGACAAATAAGAATAATTAAACTACTGCATCAAAACATAAATAATATAATAATTTACATAACCGATCTGAAACTATAACTTAAATATCAATTGTTTATTTTGCGCAAGGGGAGGATGTGGCATCCTGTTATTTATACTATATTATAAGGTTTTGCTGAAAGTGTGTAAAGGGACGTTTTGACACAATACTTGGGAAATAAGCGGTAGCGTGCGACTGGTCGGTAGGCAGAGTTTAGTCGAGAGTGCGATGGATGTCCGCGGCAAGACAGTGGCCAGGGACAGTGAGATGTCAGTAATGGATAATTAGTCAGTTACCACCTCCTGAACAATTTGTTCAAGCCTAAAACAGAATTTCAAAATTTCGAATCCATGCTTGCTCTATATATTTTCCATGATCAATAGCCAAAAAACATATTTTAGTCAATATAAAAATTGATTTCTTAAAATTTAAAAAAAAAATGAAATTAGTCTTTCTCTGGCGAAAAAGACAAAATGATCTAGAGTCTATCGCCACTAGGCACCAAGGCCGTCATTCAGATGCGGCTTATACTACAATCCATACAAGTAACCATGCGTCTTCGTCAACAATAATCACAGGCTTCTAAAAAAAGCACAAGCATTATTCTGATTGTTCAGAATATTCAAAATTATTCTCAATTTGGTAAACTTTCTATAGGTATACAATTTACAGATGAAGTTTGCACGGTATTCTGCATGACATCTAATTGTATTTATTGATTAAATGTATAACAATAAATTCAGGTCTTTCCATTCAGAGACTATTTAATTTTGGAAAACACGTGAGTGATTTACTCCCCTATCACACAACGCAAAGAAGAGTTAGACAATTTGTAAACTATTTTTTGCTGCCAAGTCAAGTTGAGATGTGTTTTATATTCCGTTGAAATTTTCACAGCGGCAATACATAATTTTTATAAACACTTTCCATACTAGACAATCAAGCATTTTACAGCAGCTTTATCCGAACGTCTTTATTGTTACTTTCCATAGTAAACTATTAGCAGCACCTGAATAGTACCGGTAATGAAGTCATTCGATATTTTCCCCATTGAGCTGTGTAAATTAAATAAAACGGATAATGAATTCCGCTTTTCGCGAAGTGAAGCTGTCATTAAAATTTTAAAACTCTTTCCAGTCGACTCCGACACGGCTGTGCAGCGTTTCTATTTCTTTCCGGCACAGTAGCAAACACTTGATGGTTGTGCTCTGTCCTTCATATTCCTGATAGACATACACACATACACAGTGGTAAATATCCGGATCTCGCCAACCGGGGGAAAGCGAACCGGGATGCAGTGTGGGGCGTGAAATATAAGACAAGTCATACCAACATCTCGTACCCCCAAAAAGGACGTGTCCCGTTCTAGCTGTCGACACAAGCAACAACCCAGCACGAAGGAGTTAAATGACGCTCTACGTTTGTATACGGTTGTATACTGCCATACAACCGACAACCCCCACCAGACGAACGGGCGGACGAGAAGGGTAAGCAGCAGGGGTGGCGGACGAATGACGAGATAAGAATTTTGCGTTTTTCTCTCCGCTTCTCGCGGGAAAAACGATACAAGTTTGAGGCCTGGATGATGGGTCGAGCTACCAACATGAATAAAGCTTGGAAAACGAGTGACGAGCGTACACAAAATGTATTACGTTTGACGAAGGATACTTCAATACTATATTGAATATATTTGCGCTACATCGTCCAAACACGGGTTGTACGGTAGTGGCCGCTAAAATGATCAAACTTTCATTAATCTTTAAAATAATTTAATCAAATTAGGGAAAACTCTAAACTACCCTGCGACAAATGAGGCAAAAAACGGCTGACCGATTTCCCAATCGCGCAAACCAGGTTCCCATTTGGAGCCAGCAACATGATACACTAACTTACTCCTTCGACGATTTAAATTCATTCGTTTGGCCCGCTACTGTCGCAGCCACGTGTAGTGAATCCATATCCAGATGAGGGAAAACATCCCAACCGCCAACAAGCTGACAGCGGAGTGGTTCCGCGAAAGGCGTGGTTTTCACCAACCTATAAAATATATCTCACTCTCCCTGACCGTCGTCACAACCGCCAGCACATACAAACATACATTAAATGTTTTAAATTTTATACATAACACATAAAAACGGAATATTACCCAACATACCACAGTACGACACAGTGTGAAATTGCACCAAGATAAAGGCTTACGCGATACTCGTGATGGAAACAGCGCATAAATTGCTGCAAATAGAGTTGGTGGAAATAATAAAAAGGAGATCGTGAATGCGATTGAGAACCATTGCCATTTAATTTCTGTTTTAGAGTTGTTTTGAAGTAATGCTTATTATATAGGTAGTATTGCTGATTTTAATCCAAAATCTCCCACTTAGTAATTTGGCATCAAGTTACGAACACGTTTACGTATTTTTATGTGAAACATTTTTATAATATAGTGCAATTAAAAAAAATTGTCAATATTTATTGTATCTTGTGCTCAAAACAATCATATAAATTCTGTGCAGCCTAACGCAGATTTCTCTTCCTAGCTGATATTAAATTATAAATGACTACCAAACTCCATATCCGCTGTACTGTAACTGGTCACCACATTATGAAGACGCACCGGAAACGCAATAAAACAGTTTATGTCAGTCATATAATTAAGTGTCCTCCAAAGATGGCATTCTACAATTTGAATAATTTGATTTGCTCTGCGTTGTACAACCTACGGTATACAGGACGAACGTCGTCGCGAAACGACTTGTGATCCACCCCCGAAGGGAATTGAGATTCCGACAGTCCTAGCAATGGATATGGTAAATAGGAGAAGCATTCTAACCACGTTACTGCCATTCGAAATACCGAATACCACGGAACGCATTCCGCACACTGGCTTCAGATGTTATCGTTCACGACAATCACTAGAAAAGCTTGCCTTTCGCGAACAATCGTAAAATCGCGCCCGAAAAGTTGAATCATAACAATAAACAATCAAAAAGGGTAATTATAGTGAGATAAGAACAGAATGTGCCAAGCATGGTGGGTTGGGAAAATGAAGATAGGAGCACTAAGCGTTGCCAGCAACGTTTAATTCTGGATTCGAACGCCATTTTCAACCACGTGGAAAATCTTATTTCTCCAGAGCTCCAAGATTATTACGAATATACAAAAGATCATAAATATAAGAATGGAAATTTCAGTAGTTAGTGGTTTCTGTATAGAATTTCAGCATCATCTGCCACAAATAATTTTGCTTAACTGAATCATACGTCGCTCTAAAATCTACAAACAGATGATGAGTCTGCAAGTCGTATTGCCAGAACTTTCAAGGATACCAAGTATTGCGAGGGGCTTCAAATGGTGAGTTGACAACCTGGAAAGAGCGTCAAACACAGCTCTGGTCTTCACAAGCTCCCGCCTCACGCCTCCACGAGTCATATGATACCAAATGCGGCGTAGCCTGGGCAATGTTGTCAATCTGACAATAGCGAAGTGAGGAGGTGCGACGCGAATACTGGCGCGATAATCATAGCATGGCGTAGAGGAAATGCTTCGTCAAACACGAGCGTCTGTTCACCAAGGAGGTGCGGCTCAAACAGCGTCTGTTCTCCATGTTAGGGGCGGCTGATTATTATACTCGTCCTTATGCCAGCAGGGACTCTAAACAGTGCTGTGCACGATGGTCCTCCAGCGAGACAGGGGGTTAGGGGCAGGCCCAACAAGCCGCCCTGGAAAACTAAAAGTTACCAACAACGAAGAAGAAAATAGGGATCGGAACAATCGGCGTCGACCCACGCGACGAAATAAGGACTACGATTGGAAACTCGGGACATGGAATTGCAAATCGCTCGGCTTCCCGGGTTGCGATAGGATAATATATGATGAATTACACCCCCGAAACTTCGAAGTCGTAGCACTGCAGGAACTTTGCTGGACAGGACAGAAGGTATGGAAAAACGGGCATCGAGCGGCTACTTTCTACCAGAGCTGTGGCACCACCAACGAGCTCGGAACCGGCTTTATAGTACTGGGAAAGATGCGCCAGCGTGTGATTGGTTGGCAACCGATCAACGCAAGGATGTGCAACTTGAGGATTAAGGGCCGTTTCTTCAATTACAGTATCATCAATGTGCATTGCCCACACGAAGGGAGACCCGATGATGAGAAGGAGGCGTTCTATGCGCAGCTGGAGCAGGTGTATGATGGCTGTCCGCGATGGGACGTGAAAATCGTCATCGGTGACATGAACGCGCAGGTAGGACGGGAAGCTATATATAGACCGGTAATCGGGCCAAACAGCCTGCATGCCGCAACGAACGACAACGGCCAACGATGCGTAAATTTTGCAGCCTCCCGCGGAATGGTAGTCCGAAGTACCTTCTTCCCCCGCAAAGATATCCACAAGGCCACCTGGAGATCACCAGACCAACGAATAGAAAACCAAATTGACCATATTCTAATCGACGGTAAATTCTTCTCTGATGTTATAAACGTTCGCACCTACCGCAGTGCGAATATAGATTCGGATCATTTCCTACTTGCAGTTTGCATGCGCTCAAAACTCTCGACGGTGCATAACACGCGTCGAAGTCGTACGCCGCGACCCAACATCGAGCAGCTACGAGTCACCGGAGTTGCCCAGGAATACGCGCGGCAGCTGGAAGCAGCGCTACCAACGGAAGAGCAACTTGGCGCAGCAACTCCTGAAGATGGTTGGAAAGGCACTAAGACCGCCATCGGTAGCACTGCACTAGCCGCACTAGGTACAATGAATCCAAACCGAAGAAACGATTGGTTCGACGGCGAATGCGAGCAATTAGTGCAGGAGAAGAATGCAGCACGTGCGAGGATGCTGCAACACCGTACGAGGGCGAATGTGGATCGATATAAACAAGCACGGTACAGGCAAAACTCGGTCTTCCGGAGAAAAAAGCGCCAACAGGAAGATCGGGATCGCGAGGCGATGGAAGAACTGTGCCGTGCTAACGATAAACGGAGGTTCTACGAGAAGTTAAACCGCTCGCGCAAAGGCCACGAGGCCAGTATTATGACGAGCACCTTAACAGCGATGTAGCTGAACATGGAGGTGACGATATGGCAATAGATCTTGGAGCACGTGCAGAAGACGACAGAATACCAGCCCCTGACCTCCAGGAGGTAGCAGAAGAGATCGGTCGGCTGAAGAACAATAAAGCGGCTGGGGCTGATCAGCTACCCGGCGAGCTGCTGAAATACGGTGGTGACGCACTGGCTAGAGCGCTGCACTGGCTCATTGACAAGATTTGGGAGGAGGAGCTACTACCGGAGGATTGGACGGAAGGCATCGTGTGTCCGATCTACAAAAAGGGCGACAAGTTGGATTGTTGCAATTACCGCGCAATCACACTGTTGAACGCCGCCTACAAGGTACTCTCCCAACTTTTATGTCGTCGACTATCACCATTTGCAAAAGAGTTCGTGTGGCAATATCAAGCGGGATTCATGGGTGCCCGTGCCACCACGGACCAGATTTTCGCGCTTCGGCAAGTGTTGCAGAAATGTCGCGAATACAACGTGCCCACGCATCATTTATTCATCGACTTCAAATCGGCGTACGACACGATCGATCGAGATCAGCTATGGCAGATTATGCACTACTACGGATTTCCGGATAAACTAACGCGGTTGGTCAAGGCGACGATGGATCGAGTAATGTGTGTTGTTCGAGTATCAGGGGCAGTCTCGAGTCCCTTTGGATCTCGAAGAGGGTTACGGCAAGGTGATGGGCTTTCATGTTTGCTGTTTAACATCGCTTTGGAGGGTGTGATAAGAAGAGCGGGTATAGACACGAGTGGCACGATATTCACGAAGTCCGTCCAGCTTCTTGGTTTCGCTGACGATGTTGACATCATTACACGTACCTTTGAGAGGATGGCGGAAACGTACATCGGACTGAAAGCTGAAGCCAAACGGATAGGACTTGTCATTAATGTATCGAAAACAAAATACATGAAAGGAAGAGGTTCTAAAGAAGTGAATGTTGACCTCCCTCCCCGGATTCATTTAGACGGTGATGAAATCGAGGTGGTAGAAGAGTTCGTGTATCTGGGCTCACTGGTTACCGCAGACAACGACACCAGCAGAGAAATACAAAGACGCATTATGGCAGGAAATCGTGCGTACTTTGGACTCCGTAGGACGCTGCGATCGAACAAAATTCGCCACCGCACGAAGTTAACAATCTACAAGACGCTGATTAGACCGGTAGTCCTTTACGACCATGAGACATGGACTATGCTCGTGGAGGACCAACGCGCCCTTAGTGTTTTCGAACGGAAGGTGTTGCACACCATCTACGGCGGAGTGCAGATGGAAGACGGAACGTGGAGGAGGCGAATGAACCATGAATTGCATCAGCTGCTTAGGGAACCACCCATCGCTGCCACCGCAAAAATCGGTCGCCTGCGATGGGCTGGGCATGTCGTGAGGATGTCGGACGACTGCCCGGTTAAAAAAGTTCTCAATAACGATCCGACTGGAACGAGACGGCGGGGCGCGCAGCGAGCAAGATGGATCGATCAAGTGGAAGGCGACCTGCGGACCCTACGTAGACTACGTGGCTGGCGAATTGCGGCCATGGACCGAGTAGAATGGAGACGACTTCTTCGTACAGCAGAGGAAACCACGGCCTGGAGCTGATTAAGTAAGTAAGTAAGTATTGCGATCCGTTGATCCAGTTTTCTGATGTAATTTGCTACCAAGCCATCTCCTTGCTATCGTTGAATATTAAAAAGCATCATTCTTTCTATTTAAGATTTCAGTACTTTCAGTAACTGTGCCCGGATAGTGGTCAAACTCGACTCTTCGAGAAGAGCTTGTATCGATGACATTCGAAAGTTGATGGCGGTCAACCAGATCATAATTGATCTGGGACAGAGGTGGAGGCTATAAGTGACAATTTTTCTAGCAGAGCAAAAAGTTTTCAGCCCCCTTCCCAACCATTACATTTGAATCACCGATGACGTTTTCACATGTTTGGGCGTTCACCTAGTCAATTCGAACCTGACATGGAGCTCATCCTTCGCGTCACCGGACTAACTATTTCTCGGTGCGTAGGAATGGATTAAGCTGTAGGGTTTATTTCTAATTCCCGTCTTAGTAGGGAAAGCCACTCTAATTTGCATCATTTCTTAGGTGGATTTAATTAATACTCCAAAAGCTCTGCTCTGATTTGACTCAAACACACTTACCTACCGATCCGTGCCCTTTGAATTCACTAAAAAGCGATTAATAAGACATTTGATTAAAATTACGCAACTGACTTTATTTCTTAAATTCGTCGTACCGCTTTAAAATCCGTCCATCAAAATTTTTCATCGTTCGAACTAAAACTCACAATAATGTTTACGAAGCTAGCGCGCATGTATTTATGTAGGACAGCATGACAAATATTATTCTGCAAAATTTCTGTAGGTTATGCAAGTTTTCCCGGCTGCAGAATAACGACAATGCGTTGCGTGAGTTATTTTCATTTTATGAATGACGGAAATTGAAATGATTAGTCGACATTTTCTTCTTCGTCGCACGAAAAAATATTGGAAATTTTGCTGCTAGGAATTCTTTAATGAAAAAACCATTTAAATAGATCTCAGCTCAATTTGATTGATCGCGTATGAGAGGCAACGAACTAAAATATTAGGGAATAACTAATTTTACATTGCGTGTCATAAAAATCGCTGATATTTTTAATAATTTGTGTTGGATAGGACGGGAATAGGCAATTACGACGAAGCATCAACATACCCTAAATAGTTTATGAATTTGCCTTTAATCTAAAGTACGTATGCACGATCCTCTGTGCACGGTGTTCCTCTTACTATCAGGGCCCGAAAACGTTATCTTCAATTGCATTTCAGTATTGCAATTGCAATGCAGTAATGGAGCTTCGGCTTCAAATGAAGTAGCACTGCTTCGCTTCAAAACCGGCTACGATTAGTGTCAATGAAACAGGTTTAGTTCATTATGACGATCGGTTTTAAAGTTTCATTTATACTTTTTTATCGAGTATTCAGTAGAAGGCCAGCAAATTTGAATGCAAATGAATTGAATTTGAGTTACATTTCCTATAGGAATGTAACGCTTGTTATAATTAACCTTGTCAACATCGACAAACCGTGCCTGAATTTCAGTTGTCGTCACTTGAAATAGTTATCAACTTCAGCTGAAGCTTGTTTGACACGTTTTGTTCTACATATGAAAAAAGTTGCTTTATGTATGAAGCGAAGGTAAGAGAAAGTTAGTTTCATTTATCTATATTTCGATGATGCCGGGCCCTGCTAACCATTACTAAAATAGAAAATAAGTCATCAAATAAGCCTCCTGAACAACAAGCCATAAGATAAATTTAACCCTCTAATGGGTCGCTTTTGGCGCTCCAGAGCCACATATATAATTTGTTTTAAATTGACAATATGAAAAATGTGTTCAGAACAGATTTCTTGACATTTTGATATTAATATCCCAACATTTTGACCATGAATTCAAAAGTTATCATCTATTAAAAACAAAAATTCAGGAAATTTCCGAATAAAATTATTGCCGCGCGAAAAGGGAATATCTTTACTTTAAAAAAAAAGGACATCCAGAACAAAATGATTGACCACAAAATTTGTGTATGTATAATTTGCATGCTTTATTTCAATTTTGTAATACAGTAATGTTCCGATTTTGTTAGCTCCCGATTTTGTCTACCCCCGATTTTGTCTACCCCCGATTTTGTCTACCCCCGATTTTGTCTACTCTCGATTTTATCAGTTTTTTATCCCGATTTTGTCAGCCTATTGATTTTGTTTAACTTTTGTGCTATTAAACATGATTTATGAAACTTTTCAGCCTGCTTGAAACTATTCTGATTCTCTGGGGAGAGTTTTTAAATAAAATGATGCCTTCTTGCGAGTAATTCGGGGTCAAAATTAGAGTATTTTTTATAGTAAAAGTTCTATAGTTCCGAAACAAGCAAATATAGAGGTAGGCTGCATTCAGCAATGTTGTGTATTTTTATTATTTGTACAGCTTTTTAAAACTGGAAAAAGTCATACAACAGATACAAAAACAGCTAAATAGAAAAACTGATTTTAACGATTTTTAATAGGATTTTTCTATCTTTGCTGAAGAGATAGAAGGTTACTGTCTTCAGCAAAATTTCTTGTAATAATATGTTGTAAAACTTTGCAAAACACATCAATGTGTTATATTGAAACCGAAGAAAAATAAATTTTTTATTGCACTTTTAGGGGGATTAATCAAAATTTGAATTGCGCTGGACGATAGAACGTTTAATTTTAAGAAACTCTTCCAAAGGTTCCATAAACCTAAAACCAAGTTTTTCCGCTCAAAGCTAATGTGCACCAAAAAAGGTTCTGGACCAGTGTGCTGTGCCCGGTTCACTGAGCTTTCGGTTGACCAATTGAGGGTTAAAATGTAATTTTTAGTAGAAGTCTTCGATATTGCAAGGTCTTGAGTCTTGAATTTTAACAAAATTTCCGAAAACGGAGAAATAAAAAGAGAAATTAGACTTTTTTGACCTGGCGCTCCTCCAGACAATTATATTTGCACGAAAATCAACACTTGAGGTTCTTTTGAATGTACTTCCATGAAAAAACAGTCACTAGCTTGATTGCACCGTTTTTACGACGTTGCCCGTTAGAGGGTTAATTACGTTCTGCTGAAAGTAGAAACAGACCGATTATGCTTTCCGTTGCTTGACAGCAACTGCCATAAACTTATTGACCTTTTCGCTTTGTTCGACAAAGCTATAAAGCATAAAGTTTGCTGCATGAAAAGCTGAAGCAGAAAAGGTAGTCTAACTATCAGTTCATTCTAATCAAGTTGATTGACAGCGACCATAATAAAAAAAATCCGATAGAAAAAAATGACAAATTTTCAGCAGGTTCCGTAATTGGGCAGCATATGCGCATTAAATTTTATCTTGCATATTGGAATAATAAGCGACGAAAATTAACACAACGTCAAAATTTTGCAATATTTGAAGACTGGTTGTTCAAACAAAATAAATAGGATAAATTAACCATTTAGTGCTTGAGTGGCTTTCTTCCATGAATTATTTTGAACTGGCAACGCCAAACACGCAACAGATGGCACTTACAAAACGAGCAACTTCGATTAACGCTAACAAAATATCAATTTATGTTGCAAATCTCTATATATTTTACACATTTTTTAAAACAAATTAGAATGTCCGTTTTCCTTTTATGGACCTTTTAGTTTACATATTTTGCATTTTCAACCGTATATTGGACCATCACTTGTTGAAAATGTCGATTTTAAGTCATTAATCATCAAATGCGGCCAAAATATAGTAATCTGAACTGTGTGGTATATTTAGTACTTGCCGTTTCATGTCGTATATCCTCGGAAATAAGAAGTACAAACTAATAAACCCCGAAACTGTGCCTGAGGTCCACTATAGGTAAAGGGTCTACTATAGGTTAATTTACCCTATATTCGATTAGTCAATCTTAGTTTCTAGCAAAATTATTTTAGTTGCATTCTGACATGAAAACCGTAATAATAACTACCTTTCTGTAACTCACAGTTCGCTTTGATAAATTGTTGTTTGGCGCCCAAAAAACGCTAGAAAACGACAATATGGCCTCTCAAAAAAATGATTTCGGTGTTGAACTTTAATATTCTTCATAATAGCAGCAATAAATCTGTTTGGTCAGCGTGTTACCGTACCAATAGTACCATAAAACTAACAGTCTTATTGCGGTTCGACTGGCAACCGCTGTAAGATCAACTTTGACTGGTGTGCCATATTGTAATGCTACACCCCACTCATGGTAAGTTCAAAAGAGATGTGTCGCAGCCTTTATTGAAAGTTTTATTATGATTTTACACCTTGCTTATAAACTTATAGTTTTCGACTTATATCATCTTGGTATTGGACAACACAATGATAAAATCCGAGCTAACCCTAGTAGCACCGTTGATGCAAACCAGTCGTGGTAACCGATATGTGACCAAAGTTAGTCATAAATGAATTGCTGCAACTTAAACTGCCAAATTTGTGCGGCTTGGAAATTGTTCATACCGCAATACAACCTTTATAAAATTCAAATAAAACCAAGCGACTTTAGAATTGTTGCTTGGCTTGCCATTTTACACCCCTAATCCAAATTTTAAAAAATGTACAAATTTTTGAGCTACGCACTTTTAAAATTTTAAAGGGCAGATTGCTTCATAAACTGAATAAAAATCTTCAATAACACTAGTTAAAACAATGTAAACCGTAGTCGGTCCCCCTTCCCGGGACTACCATTGGGTATTACTTCGAGGGGAGGCTGTGTCTGAGACGTAAACCGATCCGGAGATGGCGACCGTCATAGCGTCCATTCCTTCACAGCAACCCTCGCCGAGTTTTTTTCAGGCTTGATGCTACTCCAGATTGCTTGACCGTCCATTTTCCTTGCCCCAGTCGAGACGTGCACCGATCCAGAAATGGCGACCGTCATGGCTTCCATCTCATCAAGGCCACCCTCGCACGGTTTCTTATCGAGTACAGCACTGTTCCGTTGAGTTCGCCACTCCAGTTCCACATCACCTATCGAAGCGTGTACCGATCTAGGGATTGTGGCATGTGTGTGTTGTGTATCTTTGTGTATGATGTGTGTGAATGTGTAGTTTGTTTCTCGAAAATATCTGAACCGATTCGTTCACTACTAAAGGGCGTCCACGGTAAAATTGCAACACACAAAATTAATTCGCAAAATTCAAGTTTCTATCCGATTGTCATCAAACTTTCAAGGCATCAAATGGAACAATTAAATTTAGCTTTAGCGTCTTTATTTTATCAAATTTCGCCTCCGTATCCGTACTTTGCTCTTAACCCCACCTATGAAATTATGCACAACCGTACACCGGTTTATCCATGGTACCTGTAGTCACGAATGGTGTACTTCGTTGTCCACATAAACAAATTGCTTCCCACATCAAGAATTTCTTGGCAAAGTTCGACGTCTTTTGTTTTTGGAGGTTCTCTGAAACATCAAACTTGTCCTCTGAAGTGAAATACTGGTTCCCCGGAATCTGGTTGGAGTCCGCTTTCACGTAAGTGTCGTCGTCCGTAACGCAACAATGAGGTTTCGTCAGATTTTGATCGTATAACTTCTGGGCACGGCGTTTCGCGACCGTATTATGTTGGGTCCTTCTGAACCTTGAACGTACGTAATTCAGTTCGAGTTTTAGCCTTCTGCACGAAACTTTTGCTTATTTCAGTTCAGTTGTATTTGCTACCACTTGAACGAACGAGTTTGATTTCCCGTCGAAGGCCCCAACTACGTGTGTGTATACGGATGCATTTTTTCTCCGAATCTTGATTTAGATCGACAGTCAAATGTTCTTCCGTGACCGTAGAATTGGGGATTTTTAAATTTTTACTGATGGCACGATGTGATAGATTCTCATTTTCGATATATTTGTGTGCAAATTTTTTTTCGCGAACGAGCTGTTCTTTCGACTCTATTTCAGACCGGATAAAACGACTCGCACAGTTTAAACATTGCACTTTAAACTTGTTTCATGCAAAATTTCAATTAATTTTACCCAATGGTTCAAAAGTTGAAAGGTGTTGTTTCCGTGTAGATCACTACTGAATTATTTTGTGATGCAACTTTCTGTTTAAAAGTTATAAGCAAAAATATTAATATTTCGTGGCACAATTTTCTCCGGAACCGCCCAACCGATTTCAATAATTCTAGTATCAAAAGAAAGGTCTTGCTACCACAAAAGTTTTAGGAGAGCTTTACTAAAACAAGCAAGATTCTACTAGAAGTACTGATAAAACTTTTAAAAATAGTAGTAATTAGTAAAATTTCAAACCTACAAGCAATTTTTTCCGGCAATGGTCGTTTTAGAAACTAATGATTTTTGCGTTAGGTAGATAATATAGTCTAACCTCGTGTCGCGTCGTGTTCAGAATTGCAAACCGGGTATACTTCAGATAGAACATTTTAAAAAAATACAGAATTCAATAAAACATTGATAACCTTTGATGACGCAAAACGACTTTCCTAAAACAAAGTGTATATTGACAGATTTCCACATCCGACCCATATAAAAGAGCTGCAGTAACTCGAAAAGTGCATCCAGATATTAAATGAGTCGTGCTTTAGCCATGTAATTATTTTGTACATAAAAATGTGGTAAATCTAACCCTGGCAGGAAACGCATTCTGCTATTTTCCTAATAATTCATTGATAATAAGATAACAAGTAACAAATTCTGATAATCATATCAATTCTGAATATGGGTTTTTCAGAAAATTTGATCTTTCGGTTGGTATTATGTTCTAACCGGAATTAGGCATTAATCATCGATCATCGAAAACAAAATGGATATTCTAGGACAAGAAGCTGAAATTCCCCCAACCATCTTATATGTATATACAAACATCCAAAGCCACCAATCCGATTCCAAAATAAAAGTTTCAACCATCGCACGTACATAACATCGCCGTTTCGTGAACCACCGCCGAGCTAGTAGTATATTTCATAACCCTACACAAAACAGAAAAAAAGCCTTCGCATGTGCATAGCGATTTTGCGTCCTAGCCCCCAGGCAGCGACTCGTTACCGCGCTCTGACTGTGTGACATTCCCGTTTGGATTGGTCCCCAGTTTCAGCGAAGCAAAATGAGCACCATGATGAAAGACCTAGAAAATCGTCAACCGTTCCGCCAGCGCACGGCTCACATATATTGGCGCCTGCCATGTGACGGAAACACACCCAGTCTGGCACCGAACGGGATACTAACGAGCGCCACTGCGGCCTGGCACCAGCGAGCGGGGTGGAAATGTGTGCCATTTTTCTTTTTTTATGTACTCATTCCCCGATTGTGACAAGAATATATAAAACTTTTCCCTCCCTGGCCCAACCCGTCGTATAGCGACGAACGAATGGGAAAAATGCGAATCAAATGTGCGCATTTTCGCATTTGCTGTTTTATTTCGCAAAATCGCGTGAGAACATTGGATGGCGAAAAAATAAACCAAGAAACCGTTTGATAAACCATACATAACGAAGTGTATGTGTATATTGTACATAGAAACGGGTGGATGAGAGGGAGTGATTCGCCAACGTGAATTGCTGCATTTCTATGACACATGTATTGCGAGATAAGAAACCTTCCGCCGCCCAACAGCCCTCCGTATCGCCGCTAGAGTGATTCGTGGGTGGTGAAAATAAAAAGGAATTAAAAGGGTACCCTTCACTGTTCGAAGCGATGTGCCAAAAATTACAAAAATCCGTTTGTGATAATTGTGATATAAATGAACACTAAATTAATTTTTTTTTGTCTTTGAAGAAAATTCTGTTCATAAGAATAAGGCCAACATTTAAGACACCCCCGGCTACAACCATAAGACATAGTAAGAAACGTTCTACGAGACCTCGCGTGTGCAAAAATCTACTAGTGTGGGTGTGTAAAACTTTCTCCGCCTGCCCGAAACCGTGGAAAACTTGGCAGCAATGATGTACGCGATGTTGGGATGACAGTTGTAGTACGAGAGAAAAGTAGAGACGGAATAAGTTTTCGAATATGGCGACACGAAAGTGGCGGTG
Source organism: Sabethes cyaneus (assembly GCF_943734655.1). Taxonomy (NCBI): domain Eukaryota; kingdom Metazoa; phylum Arthropoda; class Insecta; order Diptera; family Culicidae; genus Sabethes; species Sabethes cyaneus. The sequence continues at coordinate 75,552,226 of NC_071354.1, read as the reverse complement.
GCACGGCGGCAGTGCGATGGGAACGAGTTTGGTCTTTACGTAAAATCCGTTCTGATTTCATCCGTTGTGCGTTTGTGTATGGAGAAAACTTTTCCATTCCGTCTTGTAAATAATAGTATTTTTCCCGCAAATTCGTTGCCTCGTAGTCGTTCTTGTTCCACAAACAAGTGCGGGAAAACGGCTCACACACCACGGTAGCTCTGCCGCAATATATGATCTTGTACACAGAAGGTAAAGCATAGAGAAGCTCCTAGATGACGAAGATGATGAAAAACGAAGAAAACTTTGTGCTGTTGTTTGCCATCCATGCTACAGCAGGATACTTTTTGTTGTTATTCAGTTTCCATTGTTGCCGATTGTAAAACTCCGCTGAAACCAAGTTGCAAATTAAAACCGGTATTTTCTTTCCGCCTTAGTCTAATTAATCAAAACTATGAGGAAATTTTCTTCCAGTGGAAATGGAATAGAATGAATTTTAACATTGTACACGCGCTCTAGAGTAACGGAACTGACACCAACAATAGCGCTGTCAACATGCTCTAGTGTGTTGAACAAATTAAAATGGCCATATTATGAAAAATGCAACAAAAAATATGATGTTAAAAGTTCTTCCCTTTGTTTAGAGATCTCACTGTCAAAACTAATTATCAAGTCTACCTTCATTATTTTGCCCATTTCAAAATTTAGTTAAATCGATGTTTTTTTGGTCATGTAGTTGTTATTCAAAAAGGGGACTCTTAAGGGGACTAAATGTGAGTAGACTGAAACATTATTTAAAATTTACTATTGTTTATATGAGCGTCTTAGTAGAATACCTGAATTATTTAAAACTAGGCTCACAGCAAATAACAATAACAATCTATCATTGCCGACCCAAGACATAACCAGATGAACAAAATTCGCTCGCGAACACTATGTTTGCAGGGTAGTTTTCCGGCATTATTGCAACATTCCTTGTTTAGCGTATCCGTCCAGCTTTATTTCATGAGTCATCCTCCGCCTCCTCCTCCATACGCCGCCGAAGATCGTTCTTTACACTCGCAGGTCCACCTCGAGCATTGTCCACGTTTCATGCCTGTAGAGAACAACCGGTCTAATGACTATCTTCAAGGTACACTTTGTACGAGGGTTTAGTCCGTTCGACCTCAATTGAATGTGAAAGGCATAGTACGACTTCCGCTGACAATACACTTCCGAATCTCACGGCTGGCGTCTTAGTCCTCTGTTACCAGTGAGCCAAGATAGACGAATTCGTCAATTACCGCAAGCTTATCGCCGTTGATAGTTACATTGCTGCCCAAGTAGCGTTGGTCGGCTTCGGTTCCGTCGTCCAGCATGCACTATCTTTTCTGCTTCGCGCTTTAATTCAGTGTACTGTTCAGCAATGTTGCAAATTCTCATCACGATGAAGACTCATCACCTGCTCGTCAGCGATTTGAATTTTATCAACTGGCAACTCTATCGTATCCTGATTGCTCGCGATGAATCGCCGACGCAAAAACTGGTGAGCAAAATATGAATTGATTACGCTCGCAAATACTCGCTCGGTATCTCTGTCTAACACTCATCGCTAATCATCGTTAATCGCTGTCATCCAACCAAGAATGTATTTTGCGATGAAACGTAAACAAGCATATTTTTTGGCAAATTACAAAAAAAAAATATTGCTCGTTCAAATATAAAACGTTATTCGTATCACATATAATAATTATGAACTTGTCAAACGTCAACATATACTTGCGACGCCATACACAACCAGCAACTTCAAGCGGCACACGGACAAACAAAATAGTTACAATATTTAGTTTGAATGAAATGCAAACCTGGTGCAATATTATTATTATCAATTGGTGCCTCGAAGGTTCGAAGCTATGAAAAATAATACATCTTCTTCTAGTGTGACTAACGATGAAGGCTGATAATAAAAATACCGTCGGCCACTGTTCAAAATTTGATCCTGTCAACATGTCTGATAAATCGCTTATATCTTGTAAACATTTGCAAACGTTGCTGCTTGCTGGTGCTTGTCATTGTCACGAAAAAAGATTTATGCTGCACTTAACGTGAATGTTGAAAATTTATGAATAACATGTTAAAATAATTTTATAAGATTAAAAGTCTTCTGGGTGTAGAAGAACGTTGGTGTTTTGAAGTGCATTTATGTATTATGTCGCAAAAATGTATATTCCAAGTATCTCAGGTGAAAAACCAACATAAGTGTTAGGTACAAGTTTTTTTGACGGTATAATTCAATATCCGAAAGCGCTTTTGCCTGTTTTCCAAAATTGATAAATCATCGCGATGAGCCAAATACGAGCTATTCGTATTTGATTGCATCACTAGCGATCAAATCATGCATGAAAAAGAGTGAGTGGTAATTCGCTTTTCTCTCACTCTCATTAAATAATTCTCAGCTAGAAAATCATTGCCAGAGAATTTGACGTTATGGAATCACCTTTGAGTGTGTTTCGAACCGAATCAGTACTTTTATCGATGAATAGCAACATTGCTGTTCAGCCACTGCCACAGAAGTTCTGCAAATAATTATCCATGTCATCGGCAAGGCAGACGAATTGATTAGATTTGTTGAAGATTGTGCCTCGCGTGTTGATATCTGCTTGGTTCATAACCTTGAGGAAGCCCTCTGATTGATTCAAATGAGCTTGACAACCCACTCAAAATCCGAACAGTACACTGTCTACCATCCATTGTATATTAAATTAGTTTGATCAGTTTCCTGGGGAAGTCGATGATTTTGCATAGCACTTTTCGCTCGATAGTAGCACATATAGCTTTGAAGTCAACGAACAAATGATATAGTCAGCGGAAAATGATTTGGAAGCACTTTGTAGGCGGTATCGCCCTTCTTGTAGATCGGTTAGATCGGATAGAGACACCATTTTTCTACTCCTCTGGTAGCTGTTCTGTATCTTAAATTCTAACAGTTAACCGGCGCAAACCAGCTTTTCTGGTCCAATTTTAATAAGCTCCGCTCTAATCCCATCTTTCCCAGCGGATTTATTGTTCTTTAACTACAAGATGGCCTCCTTAACTACAAGATTGGCCATCTTGGGGCTGGCACCTCGTCTCCGTTTGTCGCACCGACGAAATTTCTTTTTTCAGTTGCCATGGTTTTCCGCCTGGTCAAGTGTTCATAGAAGTACTGATTCCACCTGTCGCTTCTGATCGTCCGTCAACGTATTGTCATTCTTATTCCGACAGATTTCGGCTCGCGCAACAAAGCTTTTACAAGATCCGTTCAGTTTCTGCTTGAACTTTCGCGTTTCCTGAGAACGATGCAACCGCTCACCTCATCCATCACTCTCCTACATGCGTCGTCAAACCAGTCATTCCGATCACTGCTAACGGTTGTTTTGATGATATTCCAACAGTCCTCGAAAGTGGCTTCGTCCAGCACGTCCTCTTCTGGCAGTGCAGCTTCGACGGAATGCGTGTAGTTTACGGCGACGTGGCTGCTTCAGCCGTGTGACGTGAAAGAGAGCGACCAACAAGCCCTTGGCGTTTTCGAGCGTAAGATCCTGCGATCAATTCTTGGCGGCATATTAGACGAAGCAGTGTGGCGCAGGCGTATGAATCATGAAATATAACAAGTGTACAAAGATGCGGATATTGTGAAGCGACTAAAATACGGCAGGCTACAATGGGCTGGCCATGTAGCAAGGATGCCGGAGAGACCAGCGAAAACAATATTTAGCAGAGAACCCGACAGAGGCTGACAACTTCGAGGCAGACCCCGTACCCGTTGGATGAGCGCTGTTGACGAGGATGCTAGGACAGCGGGTGTTAGGGGTGACTGGAGAGTGGCAGCCCAAGACCGAGTAATGTGGAGACGGCTCCTGAATTCGGCATGGATTCGATAAGCGGATTGTTGCCGAAAAAGTAAGTAAGTGTACATACGTGGTTTGTTAAAAAAATATCGCGAATTTTGAATTTTCGCAGGCTACGTATATTCGATTTTCGATCTTTTTGCGGCGTTATCTTGGTATGTACGCATTACCCTCACTGATGTTGAAAATTTCGGCCATTTTGAATGTTCGGCCAATTTTTGACAGCTAGTTATTGTTCGTGGGCGTGTTTATGAGTGCCGCAGGGTATGTAGTACTATCAATAAGGAATATTACCTTCAAGTAATGCGCAATTTGCGAAAAGCAATCCGCCGGAAACGTCCGGATTTGTGGAAGAACATAAATTGGCTTTTGCACTATGATAACGCCCCTGCTCATGCATCTTTAATTATGTGCGAATTTTTGGCCAAAAACAACACTTCAATGATACCTCACCCACCATATTCCCCAAACGTGGCTCCCTGTTACTTTTTCTTGTTCCCGAAACTCTAGAAGCCCATGAAAGGACAACGCTACGCCACGATTGAGGAGATAAAGACAGCATCGAATGAGGAGCTGAACAAGATCACAAAAAAAAATTAAAATAATTTTAATTTAGTTTATTCAGGAAATGGGGCATTATTTTCAGTTAAAAGCTATTTTGGTTGAAATTGGATCGACGTGGATGTTTGTGTTTGTAAGGTAGACGAACAAGGCGATGTATCCTTCTATGTGCCTTGGCTTATAGCGTCCTAGCTCTGTGGTTATGAGACCAGCGTAATCCACTCCGGTGATTTCAAATGGGAAAGCAGACACCAAGCGGTTGCACGGCAGATTTCCCATGAATTGATAGGTTCCCTTTGGGCTATCACAAAAGCAAATGATGCAAATTGAAATAATATAAGAAAAATAATAAAATTTTGCCTGACAGTTGGCATTGAGGAACATTGTATGTTCGAATCTCGGCTGGGAGAGGCTGTTAGAGTCCATAGAATCGAGTTTCTTCAAGACGCGGCGAGAGTGCTGCTGACAACTTATCCTGCATGATTTTCCACATCGCTCTTGGGGTGATCCGACGAACAGATACCGAAACAAGAGGTGTGATTTTCGGTAAAGGTAGCTAACTTCTTGACTCGGCAGAGCGCTAGACTAAAAGTCGAGGCTACGGGGATTGAGCTAAAAATAAACGCGTCCAAAGACCAAATACATGAATGACAGTAATCATTGACGGCGACGAACCAGAAGTGATAGATGAGTTCGGGTATGTGGCATCGCTGGTAGCCGGGGACTACAACACAAATAAGGAAATCCAGCAACGTATTCAAGCAGGACATCGAGCCTACTTTGCTCTTCACAAGACACTTCGATTAAGAAGCATAAGCCACCGCATGAACCTAACAATGTACAAACCCCCTATTAGGCAGATAGACCATACTCACGGAGGACATACGCGCCTTTGCGGACGCCATTTGGCGGAGTACAAGCTGAAAGCGCAGAGTAGCGGAAGTGCGTGAATCAAGGGCAACAGACATTGCTTGGGGAGATTACCAACGTACATTTGTCGAAAGTCGGCAAACTACGGTGTACCGGACACGTCGTAAGGAAATCGGTGTATGCAACAATCCTACCGGCACCAGCTCAGAGAGACTCAATGAGCGCGAGATGGCTCGTCCAGGTCTAAAGCGACATTTTTATTTTTTAAGTAAAACACTGCAACTTCAGAGACGCCTGGGAAATGGCCGACGAGAAACCCAAGATCGAATTGAATGGTGCTTAAAACAACATGAACCACCCCGGCTCTAAACTGCTGACGACGAAGACGAGGACCATACAACCAGCACCCCCCCCCCCCCCCTCGCTACGCCCATGCATACAACATAAAATTTTCAGTCAATTTCTTAGTTACAGTACATTTACTTGGTCTAATTTCTCCTAGCCTACTTCTTCTTGAAGAATTGTTTTGTCTGACGTCTGATGATGGCCGAAGGATCAACAAGTTCTAATAATATTAGTGCAACGGTGATCTAAATAAGCAGATTATACAACATTCGATACACACGTCAATGTCCATTTGAATGCACAACATTCTGTTATGATCATACGGTAAAATTTGAGGTCATCATCGTATAATAGTTTCGATGATTTTAATTTTTCACAAAGATCATTGATGAAAAAACGAACAGCAACGGTCCCAAGACACTGCTTTGAGAAATACCAGACTATATTACTCTACAAACATGGTCGTGTCCGAACTTATTCGTTTTCAACTTTAATGAACGTCATAACAATAATTGGGTCCTTAACTTAACCAACAACAAGACGGTAAAGACACTTATGGCTTAAACATGGAAATCACTGTGGCCTTGTGCATGTTTAGCACATGTACATTACCTACATTAAAAGTTTTCACTCAATTGAAGTACAGCGTAATTTTTTTATTTGCTCACCGTTGGTAATAAGCAGCACTTTATTGAAAACACTCTCGTTTTACATCATATGCATTCACCCGCATCGAAATCGATTTTAGCAGAAGCTGCTTAGCTAGAGCTGGTCATACTAGAGAGGTTATATACATATACGGGATGGTGCTTTAAACATGTGATAAAGGATAAGGATAACACACTCATCAATGTCGACATAGTTAATAACGCAATTTATGACCTACCTACCTAATGCAGCAACAAAGCAACATTGAGTTCTAAATGATATGCCCAAATCTAGGATTCTTACGAGTTCTGCACATGTACATTGGTGTATGTAATGTTCAAAAAGCAACTGTGCTTTCGGTAACATATGTTTCCTCAGTAATACTAGGAGCACATTTGAAATGAAATGTATGGGAACCCACTGTATTTGAGCTAGACAAGCAGGGACAAATTTATTACTGTTAATCACGCCACACTCCATAATTGAGTTAGGATATTAGAACCGCCCGGAATAGGGGTATAGAAAATTTTGCATTCCATTAGTTTTTTGGGGCAGCGAAACCTAGAGCACCCTCTACTTTGCAGCAGTAAGATGGGCGGGAAAGTTTACAAGTTTTAAATTACGTTGTAACATGTCGAGACGGTCGTTCACCGAAGTTGCTGCAGTATGCCTCAGGTCACCTCTGCCATAGCATTACACATTTTATGCCCTGGAAATCTGTTCGAATAACGAGTAAAACTTTTCCTGACGGATAAACTCAGTCAGGCCAGTCTAAATTGGGTCAACTTTAATAATCACCGTCTTGTCATGATCTGACATTGAGAAAGCGTTTTCGGGGTTATTTGCATGCCATCCCACACCGAAGGAACTACTTCACAGGTCGTTTTCCCTCTTTACTGGATGACGACAGCAACGGGCAACTGTGGTGACATTCAACCAAGTCGAGCCAGCAAACTTAAACGGAGCCACGTGTTATCTATAATAAAATATCTTATGTACACACGTATCTTCTCCCATCTCCCAAGTAACAGTGATGTCCACGAAGCTTGTACCGACAAGGGGACGAAATTGAACACCATGATGGTGGAGTACATTATCATGCACCGGGTGGTGGCGCACGTGTCCTGCAGCACCTTAGGCAGCAATTTTTCCACTATATAGATATCCAGACGGAGAAAGTACTTACTAATAAAAAGTACGGGAAAAAGAAACAAGCACCTTCGAGAAGTAGCCTCGAGGTTGCTTAGATACCGGACCGGAGTGCGGGAGTGTGTACTACAACTGCGAACCGAAACACTCACTGACAGGCAAGATTATGGCGAACGGTTGACTAACGTTTTGGCAGGCTTCCTATTATCAATTCTATTAACCTCAAATTGCTGAGGCAACGATGTGACGATGGAGATAAGCATTTTTTAATTAAAGATGATAATATAGGTGTATGTTTATGTTTCCGAGGAAAATTTCGTGAGGATGGTGCCTAACCAAAAACGACAGCAAAATGCTACAATAAACGACCATAAACTTTATGGATGGTGGATCTTCTACAGAAGGGCCTAAAAATCTAATATACTGAACAAACGGAGACTGGTTATATCATATTATCATATCATATTAACTGTTGCGTAGAAATCTGTAATATATTTCTACTTTATTTCTTTTAAGAAATTAATTTTTTCGAACAACTTTAAGATAAAACAACCAATCTTTTTTATGAAAATTATGCTACGATATTCTAATAACTCTTAATAAATTCGGAATAGTAACTATAGCTTAATAAAGTGCGCCCAATTTGATTTTTAATCGTATATAATGATAATAACCGACCCACATACGATTTTTAGCACAGAGTTGTATAGCAATACGGAACGAGCCGCACCTAATCGGATATTATCGTATATGAATACTTATATAGAGGAAACGCGCATAACTATTCCTTATCAGTGGAGAATGACCAACTAGTTAAAACTGCTCTGTCTGTCTGTCTGTCTGTCTGTCTGTCTGTCTATCTGTCTGTCTGTCGGTCTGTCTGTCTGTCTGTCTGTCTGTCTGTCTGTCTGTCTGTCTGTCTGTCTGTCTGTCTGTCTGTCTGTCTGTCTGTCTGTCTGTCTGTCTGTCTGTCTGTCTGTCTGTCTGTCTGTCTGTCTGTCTGTCTGTCTGTCTGTCTGTCTGTCTGTCTGTCTGTCTGTCTGTCTGTCTGTCTGTCTGTCTGTCTGTCTGTCTGTCTGTCTGTCTGTCTGTCTGTCTGTCTGTCTGTCTGTCTGTCTGTCTGTCTGTCTGTCTGTCTGTCTGTCTGTCTGTCTGTCTGTCTGTCTGTCTGTCTGTCTGTCTGTCTGTCTGTCTGTCTGTCTGTCTGTCTGTCTGTCTGTCTGTCTGTCTGTCTGTCTGTCTGTCTGTCTGTCTGTCTGTCTGTCTGTCTGTCTGTCTGTCTGTCTGTCTGTCTGTCTGTCTGTCTGTCTGTCTGTCTGTCTGTCTGTCTGTCTGTCTGTCTGTCTGTCTGTCTGTCTGTCTGTCTGTCTGTCTGTCTGTCTGTCTGTCTGTCTGTCTGTCTGTCTGTCTGTCTGTCTGTCTGTCTGTCTGTCTGTCTGTCTGTCTGTCTGTCTGTCTGTCTGTCTGTCTGTCTGTCTGTCTGTCTGTCTGTCTGTCTGTCTGTCTGTCTGTCTGTCTGTCTGTCTGTCTGTCTGTCTGTCTGTCTGTCTGTCTGTCTGTCTGTCTGTCTGTCTGTCTGTCTGTCTGTCTGTCTGTCTGTCTGTCTGTCTGTCTGTCTGTCTGTCTGTCTGTCTGTCTGTCTGTCTGTCTGTCTGTCTGTCTGTCTGTCTGTCTGTCTGTCTGTCTGTCTGTCTGTCTGTCTGTCTGTCTGTCTGTCTGTCTGTCTGTCTGTCTGTCTGTCTGTCTGTCTGTCTGTCTGTCTGTCTGTCTGTCTGTCTGTCTGTCTGTCTGTCTGTCTGTCTGTCTGTCTGTCTGTCTGTCTGTCTGTCTGTCTGTCTGTCTGTCTGTCTGTCTGTCTGTCTGTCTGTCTGTCTGTCTGTCTGTCTGTCTGTCTGTCTGTCTGTCTGTCTGTCTGTCTGTCTGTCTGTCTGTCTGTCTGTCTGTCTGTCTGTCTGTCTGTCTGTCTGTCTGTCTGTCTGTCTGTCTGTCTGTCTGTCTGTCTGTCTGTCTGTCTGTCTGTCTGTCTGTCTGTCTGTCTGTCTGTCTGTCTGTCTGTCTGTCTGTCTGTCTGTCTGTCTGTCTGTCTGTCTGTCTGTCTGTCTGTCTGTCTGTCTGTCTGTCTGTCTGTCTGTCTGTCTGTCTGTCTGTCTGTCTGTCTGTCTGTCTGTCTGTCTGTCTGTCTGTCTGTCTGTCTGTCTGTCTGTCTGTCTGTCTGTCTGTCTGTCTGTCTGTCTGTCTGTCTGTCTGTCTGTCTGTCTGTCTGTCTGTCTGTCTGTCTGTCTGTCTGTCTGTCTGTCTGTCTGTCTGTCTGTCTGTCTGTCTGTCTGTCTGTCTGTCTGTCTGTCTGTCTGTCTGTCTGTCTGTCTGTCTGTCTGTCTGTCTGTCTGTCTGTCTGTCTGTCTGTCTGTCTGTCTGTCTGTCTGTCTGTCTGTCTGTCTGTCTGTCTGTCTGTCTGTCTGTCTGTCTGTCTGTCTGTCTGTCTGTCTGTCTGTCTGTCTGTCTGTCTGTCTGTCTGTCTGTCTGTCTGTCTGTCTGTCTGTCTGTCTGTCTGTCTGTCTGTCTGTCTGTCTGTCTGTCTGTCTGTCTGTCTGTCTGTCTGTCTGTCTGTCTGTCTGTCTGTCTGTCTGTCTGTCTGTCTGTCTGTCTGTCTGTCTGTCTGTCTGTCTGTCTGTCTGTCTGTCTGTCTGTCTGTCTGTCTGTCTGTCTGTCTGTCTGTCTGTCTGTCTGTCTGTCTGTCTGTCTGTCTGTCTGTCTGTCTGTCTGTCTGTCTGTCTGTCTGTCTGTCTGTCTGTCTGTCTGTCTGTCTGTCTGTCTGTCTGTCTGTCTGTCTGTCTGTCTGTCTGTCTGTCTGTCTGTCTGTCTGTCTGTCTGTCTGTCTGTCTGTCTGTCTGTCTGTCTGTCTGTCTGTCTGTCTGTCTGTCTGTCTGTCTGTCTGTCTGTCTGTCTGTCTGTCTGTCTGTCTGTCTGTCTGTCTGTCTGTCTGTCTGTCTGTCTGTCTGTCTGTCTGTCTGTCTGTCTGTCTGTCTGTCTGTCTGTCTGTCTGTCTGTCTGTCTGTCTGTCTGTCTGTCTGTCTGTCTGTCTGTCTGTCTGTCTGTCTGTCTGTCTGTCTGTCTGTCTGTCTGTCTGTCTGTCTGTCTGTCTGTCTGTCTGTCTGTCTGTCTGTCTGTCTGTCTGTCTGTCTGTCTGTCTGTCTGTCTGTCTGTCTGTCTGTCTGTCTGTCTGTCTGTCTGTCTGTCTGTCTGTCTGTCTGTCTGTCTGTCTGTCTGTCTGTCTGTCTGTCTGTCTGTCTGTCTGTCTGTCTGTCTGTCTGTCTGTCTGTCTGTCTGTCTGTCTGTCTGTCTGTCTGTCTGTCTGTCTGTCTGTCTGTCTGTCTGTCTGTCTGTCTGTCTGTCTGTCTGTCTGTCTGTCTGTCTGTCTGTCTGTCTGTCTGTCTGTCTGTCTGTCTGTCTGTCTGTCTGTCTGTCTGTCTGTCTGTCTGTCTGTCTGTCTGTCTGTCTGTCTGTCTGTCTGTCTGTCTGTCTGTCTGTCTGTCTGTCTGTCTGTCTGTCTGTCTGTCTGTCTGTCTGTCTGTCTGTCTGTCTGTCTGTCTGTCTGTCTGTCTGTCTGTCTGTCTGTCTGTCTGTCTGTCTGTCTGTCTGTCTGTCTGTCTGTCTGTCTGTCTGTCTGTCTGTCTGTCTGTCTGTCTGTCTGTCTGTCTGTCTGTCTGTCTGTCTGTCTGTCTGTCTGTCTGTCTGTCTGTCTGTCTGTCTGTCTGTCTGTCTGTCTGTCTGTCTGTCTGTCTGTCTGTCTGTCTGTCTGTCTGTCTGTCTGTCTGTCTGTCTGTCTGTCTGTCTGTCTGTCTGTCTGTCTGTCTGTCTGTCTGTCTGTCTGTCTGTCTGTCTGTCTGTCTGTCTGTCTGTCTGTCTGTCTGTCTGTCTGTCTGTCTGTCTGTCTGTCTGTCTGTCTGTCTGTCTGTCTGTCTGTCTGTCTGTCTGTCTGTCTGTCTGTCTGTCTGTCTGTCTGTCTGTCTGTCTGTCTGTCTGTCTGTCTGTCTGTCTGTCTGTCTGTCTGTCTGTCTGTCTGTCTGTCTGTCTGTCTGTCTGTCTGTCTGTCTGTCTGTCTGTCTGTCTGTCTGTCTGTCTGTCTGTCTGTCTGTCTGTCTGTCTGTCTGTCTGTCTGTCTGTCTGTCTGTCTGTCTGTCTGTCTGTCTGTCTGTCTGTCTGTCTGTCTGTCTGTCTGTCTGTCTGTCTGTCTGTCTGTCTGTCTGTCTGTCTGTCTGTCTGTCTGTCTGTCTGTCTGTCTGTCTGTCTGTCTGTCTGTCTGTCTGTCTGTCTGTCTGTCTGTCTGTCTGTCTGTCTGTCTGTCTGTCTGTCTGTCTGTCTGTCTGTCTGTCTGTCTGTCTGTCTGTCTGTCTGTCTGTCTGTCTGTCTGTCTGTCTGTCTGTCTGTCTGTCTGTCTGTCTGTCTGTCTGTCTGTCTGTCTGTCTGTCTGTCTGTCTGTCTGTCTGTCTGTCTGTCTGTCTGTCTGTCTGTCTGTCTGTCTGTCTGTCTGTCTGTCTGTCTGTCTGTCTGTCTGTCTGTCTGTCTGTCTGTCTGTCTGTCTGTCTGTCTGTCTGTCTGTCTGTCTGTCTGTCTGTCTGTCTGTCTGTCTGTCTGTCTGTCTGTCTGTCTGTCTGTCTGTCTGTCTGTCTGTCTGTCTGTCTGTCTGTCTGTCTGTCTGTCTGTCTGTCTGTCTGTCTGTCTGTCTGTCTGTCTGTCTGTCTGTCTGTCTGTCTGTCTGTCTGTCTGTCTGTCTGTCTGTCTGTCTGTCTGTCTGTCTGTCTGTCTGTCTGTCTGTCTGTCTGTCTGTCTGTCTGTCTGTCTGTCTGTCTGTCTGTCTGTCTGTCTGTCTGTCTGTCTGTCTGTCTGTCTGTCTGTCTGTCTGTCTGTCTGTCTGTCTGTCTGTCTGTCTGTCTGTCTGTCTGTCTGTCTGTCTGTCTGTCTGTCTGTCTGTCTGTCTGTCTGTCTGTCTGTCTGTCTGTCTGTCTGTCTGTCTGTCTGTCTGTCTGTCTGTCTGTCTGTCTGTCTGTCTGTCTGTCTGTCTGTCTGTCTGTCTGTCTGTCTGTCTGTCTGTCTGTCTGTCTGTCTGTCTGTCTGTCTGTCTGTCTGTCTGTCTGTCTGTCTGTCTGTCTGTCTGTCTGTCTGTCTGTCTGTCTGTCTGTCTGTCTGTCTGTCTGTCTGTCTGTCTGTCTGTCTGTCTGTCTGTCTGTCTGTCTGTCTGTCTGTCTGTCTGTCTGTCTGTCTGTCTGTCTGTCTGTCTGTCTGTCTGTCTGTCTGTCTGTCTGTCTGTCTGTCTGTCTGTCTGTCTGTCTGTCTGTCTGTCTGTCTGTCTGTCTGTCTGTCTGTCTGTCTGTCTGTCTGTCTGTCTGTCTGTCTGTCTGTCTGTCTGTCTGTCTGTCTGTCTGTCTGTCTGTCTGTCTGTCTGTCTGTCTGTCTGTCTGTCTGTCTGTCTGTCTGTCTGTCTGTCTGTCTGTCTGTCTGTCTGTCTGTCTGTCTGTCTGTCTGTCTGTCTGTCTGTCTGTCTGTCTGTCTGTCTGTCTGTCTGTCTGTCTGTCTGTCTGTCTGTCTGTCTGTCTGTCTGTCTGTCTGTCTGTCTGTCTGTCTGTCTGTCTGTCTGTCTGTCTGTCTGTCTGTCTGTCTGTCTGTCTGTCTGTCTGTCTGTCTGTCTGTCTGTCTGTCTGTCTGTCTGTCTGTCTGTCTGTCTGTCTGTCTGTCTGTCTGTCTGTCTGTCTGTCTGTCTGTCTGTCTGTCTGTCTGTCTGTCTGTCTGTCTGTCTGTCTGTCTGTCTGTCTGTCTGTCTGTCTGTCTGTCTGTCTGTCTGTCTGTCTGTCTGTCTGTCTGTCTGTCTGTCTGTCTGTCTGTCTGTCTGTCTGTCTGTCTGTCTGTCTGTCTGTCTGTCTGTCTGTCTGTCTGTCTGTCTGTCTGTCTGTCTGTCTGTCTGTCTGTCTGTCTGTCTGTCTGTCTGTCTGTCTGTCTGTCTGTCTGTCTGTCTGTCTGTCTGTCTGTCTGTCTGTATTCTGTCTGTCTGTCTGAAAATGGTATTCGGCGAAATGTCATATAATCATGGCGAATATTTTAATGATATCCGCCTTATTTTATCAGACTGAGCAATGGGGGGAGCTGTTTTCTACTTTACTATGAGGAAAATTCGTATGTTAAACCACCCATGAACTCCTAAAAAACTCCATGAACTTGCAAAACTCGAGACTGTGACAAAGATCATCCGAGATTCACGATTTATGTACAACATAGTTTAATTTGTGGCAATACGAAGTTTGTCGGGTCAGCTAGTATACATATAAAAATGCTAACTGGGTTATAAGTTTCACTTCATTTGCCTAAAATCGGCGGTCCCAAGAAATGAAGAAACCAAAGGTGGGTTACGTAAAAATTAAAGTATTTCTAGGTGAACCATAATGATACATTTCCATTTCAACTAGGCCAAAACATTTTATCAAAACCAGAATGCATCTTAATAAACATAGCGGATTTTGATTCTTTGCTAAATTTAAATCAAATAACAGATCAGACTACTACCATCAAACGGCTAACGAACAATCCGTTGGTTTCTCCTTAATTTTTTCGATTGATAAAATGTCAACAAACTCATCATCGTAACGGTGGTGTCCACCCAATTGTGCCAACTATTCCGACCCAAGTAAAATCGATATTGATTATATCACCACCGACTTCTATAAAGCATTTGCCTTAGCTCAGGGGTTAGGTGGTGGCCAGGCAGGAACCCGCCCGTTCTGATAACCCCATTATCACTGTGGCCTCAATCGAAAGCGACTACTTTCGAAACTTTATCCGGCTGTATTGTATTGTGTAAAGTTGTGTATAATATTCTCTCGCCTTAATGAGGCTGAACTTGAAACACAAATCGTCCTACGACCAAAAACTGTCAATCAATAACGCGGCTTTAGTAAGTGGAAGGAATTGTCTTCGCCGGAAACTCAAACCCATTTCCAGCGTTCCATTTCCGTTCTTTAAATTTCACGTCATTCTCCGCTATTTCGTTGCAGTAGCCGCCCGTGGCTGTACGCAATCAACCCAACCCAGTTTCGATCCGTCGTAATAATAACGCTGACTAGAGCGAAATTATTAACGAATTGTGTGCAGATTAAGTATAAGAATGCCTGGCTGGTTCGCTGCTCCGGCCATAGGAAAACTTGTCTTTACGGCTGAGAGATATTCAGCAGGAGCTATAGTTGGCTCACTCGGTGCCTCTCCTTCGACTTCTTCTGAGTTATCCTGTCTGCTCATTGATGCTTTTTCAAGCGTATTTTTCCCTTCGAATGATTTCGCGTTGTACCGCCGCTTGTATGCTCATGGGTATTATCTCGTACCGGGTGGAAAACAGTTGCAGTGTGATTATGACGAACAGGGCAAAAACTATACTAATAACGCTAATAAGACTGAAGCTTCCGCTGCTGCAACCGGATAAGGAATAGTGGTCCTGTTGGCCCGAGTTGGAGTTGCATTCGGAATAAATGAAAAAAAGCGTTTTTGTACAAGAAAGAGTTATCACTGTTTTACTTTTCTGACATGCAGTAACAAGTGAAATAACTATGAAATCATTCCTTATTTTTCGGCAAGACATTCAACGCCAGCATCACCACCACCACCACCATCATCGGCTGACAAATCCAGGCGACGAAACCGTAACAATTTACTAACTCTCGGTTTACACAGCTGCAAGTGAATGAGAAGTCAAATCCTGTCTGCGAAAAATGTAAAGTTGCAGGAGAAATTATAATGGAGAGCAAAAGAATATTAAAAAGTAAAAATACAAGTATGTCCAAGTGTTTTGTACAGAATGAAACGGCTGCGGTTTTCATTTCCCGCGCGCTCCTCCGACTGCCATCCATCGCACGAAGCTGGCCGTTCCAGTGTGGCACACACATAGTACCCCATCGAAAACAGCTCCGAGAATACACTTAGTAGCAACGCAATGGCGAGCAATGATGGCAGAGAAAACGAAGCGAAAAGAATTTCGAGAATTGTGTGGCTTTTGCTGAATAAAATATTACAATTTTAACTTTTCTCTACGCTTACTCTTGGCCTTACTCGCCAGTCGCCGGTCCGTGCTTTACTGGGCACCGTGGATCCCGCTAGCCGAGTGATGTTTGAAAAATTTATGAATGTATTTTTAAACCACCCACTTGATTCCGCGTTGCACCTATTCGGTAGTCCTCCAACATGCTTCAATGAATGGCCAGTGTTAGCACGAAGCGCGGGAAAGTTTCGGCCAGATTTTGCACAATAGAAGTGCCACAGTGATTCAGATTTGTAGCTGGGATTTTTCTCCATTTCTCGGTGCGCCTCTCCGGTCGGTCGGTCGCTCGGTACAGAGTTGTATAATACACTTTCTGCCAACGATTGCTGCATTATGATGAACTTTCAAAAGGGTTGTTGAAGGCATCATCGTTGGTCCATATCTTCTCGGTCGGATTGTTCTGCGGGACATTTACGATGTGGACTGTTGAAACGAAATAATTTTTTTTAGCAAACAGCCTGAAACGCAGATAAGTTTTGCACGCAAAGGAGACAAATCTGTCATTTGCAGTAACATATAGTAAAATAATTTTTCCAGAAATCTAGTTGAAACTAATTGCGAACTAAGTTGGATTATGTCGGTTAGCTGTAAACTGAATCATTAATATAATGCTACAACAAATAAAATGTCAAGCTTCTAACAAGCATGCTTCTTGTTACAATTTTCATTCTATAACGGCATCTGGTTCACTGTTTCGAATTCACGTAGGAACGACTTGAAAGTACCACAGGGAATTGTCTTAAGACCGTTACTCTTTATTCCTGCCATCAATTATTCGAAAAGCTTCTTAATACGTAAAAAGCTGAAACTATTTACCGACGATACCACTCACTTTTGGACCAGTAACTATTAGGGTACAACGATTCAAGAAGCAGAGAGCAGTTCCCTGATAATTCGAAACTGAGAAGCTTCGATCAAATTAAACGAAAACTATGAGAAATGCGGATAATGTTGATCTCTGAATAGATGCAGAGGAACATGAGATAAAAAGAGAGAATATTTCTAAGTTTGTACAGAAAGTATGTGAAATACAGAATAAAATACAACAATATAGGTATTGGTTCTTCTGATTTTGAATTGCTTTCTTTTTGAAACAGATGACTCACAATTCCATATTCGCAGATTTTCTAAAGCTTGCTTCATTTAGAATTGGAACAAACTTTTACTCATATTGTGGCGCTCTTGGTGGACGGATTTGGAAGTTCTTGGCGCCCACGTGTCGGAAATTTTGTTTGCTTCACCTATGTATTTTTGACATTCCGCCAAACGACTGTATTTTGTAAACAAACGACATGGAAGCTTTTAACTTCACATGTCGACATGGAAGCCGAAAGAAGGCGAAAATAGTGCACAGTTATTTGGAAAATCCATTGTGGTCTGCATCTAGGCTAGCTAAACAACTGAAATTGCCCAGAAATACCGTATGGTGCGTTATCAAATGGTATAAGGAAACATTGACGACGATTCGGAAGCCTCAAGCTAATCATTGGAGTGGAACTGTCGACCGGAAACTGTGGTAAAATTTTGAAGACCATCAAGAGGAATCCCAATCTGTCGGACCGTGATTTGACCAGAAAATTCGGTGCTGCCCATAGTACCTTGAGGAGAATTCGACTCCGGAAAGGGATCAAGTCGTATCGAGCTAGCAAACAGCCAAAACAGAACCATAAGCTATACGACCGGATGCTAACCAAGTTCGACGGATGTCTTCTGATAGACGATGAAACCTATGTCAAGGCTGACTTCAGGCAAATAGCAGGTCAAAAATTTTACTTGGCAACGGCTCGGGGGAATGTTCCAAGCAAATAGGGATGGGAACTATCATTAAAAATCGTTACTGATAACTATCAGTAGTTTCAGTACGTTACTGATAACTATCAGTAAATATCAGTAATTTTACCCATCACGGCATTGTAGCAAAAAAATAGGCAATTGTAATAACTGCATTATTCATTGTAATTTTACATTGTAATATATCAGGTGGACTTCGTGGGGGCTCGCGCAACTACCAACCAGATTTTTTCCATCCGACAGATCTTGCAGAAATGTTGAGAGTACATCGTGTCCTCGGATCACATCTTTATTGATTCAAAGCAACATATGATACAGTCCATCGCGACCAGCTATGGTACATAATGCACGAAACCGGTTTGCCGGATAAACTGACCCGACTAATCAGAGCTACATTGGAACGAGTGATGTGCTTTGCACGCCCGCGGGACACACTCGAGTCCCTTCGAGACTCGTCGAGGGTTGGGACAAGGTGACAGGTTATCCAGCATGCTGTTCAACATTACTCTTGAGGCGGTGTTCCGATCAGCGAGTATCGAAACGAGAGGCATGATTTTCATCAAGGGTAGAAGTATATGAATCACGACATACTTTCACTGCTTGAGAATCCCAGAGACTCCCATCTACATCTGACGAAAGTCGGTAGACTACGGTGGGCACGTCGTAAGGATGCCGAACGACAGAGCAACGACAACAGTTCTTTTCAACAACCCCACCAGCACCGGAAACACGAAGACTCAACATGCAAGATGGCTTGACCAAGTCGAAAGTGATTTGTGACTTTTGAGACGACTGGGAAACTTGCGACGAATGGCCCAAGATCGAGTTAAATATAGACGACTGCTTGAAACAGCACGAGCCACCCCGGCTCTAGGCTGTTGACGACAACGACAATATATTGTGTCACTCTCGTCTATCGTACGCAACTACCTACCATTAACTTTAATCCAACTGATTTTTCTAACGGGACGACGTAACTGTATCAGTAAGCATCAATAACTGCGAAACCTTACTGATACTTAGTGATATTATTGCTTACTGATAACTACCATTCCTACAAGCAAATTTAAATTTGTTTTTGCAGACAAATTTTCACGAACATTTATGATTAGGCAGGGCATTTGTAGCTGTGGCTGAAAAACGAAAATTTTCGTTACAAATAAGACAATGACGTCGGAACTGTGCTAAAAGGAGTGTCTCCAAAAACGACATTTGCCGTTCATTCGATCCCACTGCCATCCCGTGATGTTTTGGCCAGATTTGGCAAGCTAGCATTAAAGCAAAGTCGTTCAAGAATAGTATGCAGAGAAAGGGGTCCAGTTTGTTCCGAAAGACTTTAACCTACCCATTTCCCCCCAGTTCCGCCCTATTGAGAAATACTGGGCAATCATGAAAGGGAAAGGGAAAAGTTGTCAAAGACATCAATCAGATGAAGACCTGGTGGAATAAGATAGCCAAAACGATGGAAAGAAGAAAGTGTGCGCAGCCTAATGTGCCATGTTACAGGAAAAGTTCGAGAATTCCTTCGAAACCGTGACGAATAATTTTATCCGTATTTTTTCTTAAAAGTATGAAGAAAATGCTATATTTTTTATCAGAAAAGATCTTGAATTCAATAATAAATAACTGAAATACACGCAATTATTTTTGTTCCAATACTATCTGAAGCAAACTTTATAAAGGTTCTCAAATGTATGATAGCTTGCCCCTAAAATTGAAGTCTACAAGAAATATAACTCAATTTGAGTGAGTGACAATTATCACAGTGAAAAGTAAGTTTTAAATTAACGACAATGCCTGCACATAACTTGGCGCAGCGCTAAGGACGATTTAAATATATTACGATCAACATTTGATCGAATAAACTTGGCGCATTTCTTGTAAACGTGGACTTTGTAAACCTGAACACTCTCATTTTGTAGGCGATGTGCGTGCAAAATAATGCCTTCAGACGACCAAAACACGATCCCGCAAGCTTTACACCACATTGTAAAGTTTGATTGCACGGTAATAGACGACGCAATCTACGTCAAAGCGGACTTCAAACAGCTTTCTGAGTAAAAGTTTTATAAGACAACCCAATGGGGAGCAGGTGGCAGACATTTTCAAACATAAGAAACTTTCCAATTTCGCTAAGAAATAACTGGTTTGGCAGGCTAAGCGCACCTGCAGTTTGCACAGCGACATTTTCATTGTACCGTCAACTAGGAAATTTACGTGAATCTCATACTGTCTTTTCTGATGCAACACAATTGTTCCGTGCTGTTTTGGTCGGATTTGCCATCCTGCCATTACTGAACAAAAGCCACGCAGTGGTATACTGTCAACAACTTGCTGCAGATGATACCCAAGGACAGAAACCCTCCCCCAGCTCCACCCGATTGAGAGCGTAAGTTTGTATGTTTGCATGTTTGTATGTTTGTATGTTTGTATGTTTGTATGTTTGTATGTTTGTATGTTTGTATGTTTGTATGTTTGTATGTTTGTATGTTTGTATGTTTGTATGTTTGTATGTTTGTATGTTTGTATGTTTGTATGTTTGTATGTTTGTATGTTTGTATGTTTGTATGTTTGTATGTTTGTATGTTTGTATGTTTGTATGTTTGTATGTTTGTATGTTTGTATGTTTGTATGTTTGTATGTTTGTATGTTTGAATGTTTGAATGTTTGTATGCTTCGCCATAGCTTTAGAACGCCTTGATCGTTTTCCACCAAACTTGGCATACATAAGAAAATCAACGAGTAAGAGATAAAGCGGGGGGCTATGGAGGGGTGAATAAGGGAGCGGGACCCGCAGAGCGATATGTGAAAAAAAGGCTTTGTTTCTCTTCCGTTGTAGGGATTTTCAAAAAGCAAACAGATGCATTACTGGCTACGTAAACGAAGGGTGAGCTAATTGTGAAGGACCCATAGAGAGGGGGCGACGAAGAACGTGAGTATGAATGTATGTTCTGCTGAAACGTCTGGACGGTTCTTCATCAAACTTTGGCACACATATTCCTTGACATAAAGGAATCAGCGTAGGGGTTTGAGAGTAAACGGGGTGTTCCCCAACAAGGAGAGAGGCATCCAAATAAGTAAAAGTCACATTTCACTTGCTTTTGGAACGATAGCAGTAAGCAGTTACACAAAAAAAAAACAAATAAACAAGTGTTCAACCACAAGAGGGGATTTCAGAAAGGGAATAGGAAGAATAGGGTGGCCATTGATAAAGCAGAGGACCAAAAATATAAAAAAGGCTTTGTCACGCTCAGGCTTCGGTCGTGCTCTGCAAAATATCTCAATTCTTGGCGTTTTATTGGCAAAGCACAGAAGACGAATAATTTTGCTCTCTCTCAGACTCCTCAGACTTCTCCGATGCTACGAGTTTTGTATTGCTTTTGCAGTGGTTTGCTGCTTTGCTCTGCCGGCGAGTGAGCATCAGTTTGGTTTCATCTTTATTTTTCTGCCGGAGCGCTACAGAATGCATGCACTGAAGGTCACGGAGCAAATCGTTCCAGACCATATATTTACCTATCGCATATTCTCTTTGTGACACGGAGAGAATAGTCTTGTGTCTCCAGTGTGCGAAGAAAATATTAGCACTGCTAGTCAATGTGCTCCTTTTGCGCAAGATGAGTGGTCGTAAGAGAAAACAGTATGCAGGCATCATTCGGAGGGAGAGGAAACGGTTGAACAGAAAACGAAAGCAACTTGATCGTTGTGAGAAGTAGATTGCTCTGCCTCTGTATGCATAAGATGAGTAAAATGAAGCCTGGTAACACTATATGGCGTTTACCGAAAAGAAGACATATTTACAAGTGGCTAAGGGACAATAGCAGGGGGAGCTGACAAAGTGTAGACACATTCAAATGAAGAAAAAGGGTTTCGTTACTTGCATGACGAAAATGTTCGTAATAATAACACATGTACAAGTTACTGAGAGACAAAAGGACCCCGAGTAAGATCGGTCTAGTTTTTTTATAGACATTTATTGATCATTATTATAATTATTGAACTTTACACGCATTCTAGTATGGTCAAATTTTGATCGTGACATCTTTTATATACTCTGCAAAGACAGACTCATTTCGAAAAAAGAGTTTATCGTGTTACCTGCAAAACCAATTGACTTCAAAGCTGCATATGATACCATCGAGCGTAAAAAATTATGGAAAATCATCGACGAGAAGGGTTTCGATAATCTATTGTTGAATGCAGTCTATAGATTTCGAAGAAGGGATTCTCTTCTAGAACGCGGTTTCTTTTTAATTGAAGAGTACTCTAATATTAAATAAATCATTTTCAGGAAATTCCGTGAACTTTTTCTTCATGTTTCGTGTAAAAATTTTACAGTAGAGTTACTGCTTCGATGCCATTTTACAAGCTGGTTTAATTTGCAAGCTGTTACAAATTAAATGCAATATGATTGCATGGCTAACTGGATAATACCAGCGTCTTGCCTGTATAATTCAGTCGAGAAAGGAGGGTCAAGTCTTAAAGACGTTTACACTCAAGGCTTTGCCACAATTTAAAGACCAATACAAAGAAAACTAAAACACAGAGCAAAGTGTCTGTTTTTGACTAATCCGTATATTCTTTTATTACAAGTACAAATTCTGAAGTTCAGATAATGGTGAACTCCTAAAATTAAATCTTCGAACCTCGTTGGTTCATACATCATAGCGTACATCATCGGTAAAATATCTACCGAATAATTATGTAAGTTACTTCATCCATCCCTCTCAGAGCATTAAAATACAAACTCCACACTCAATCTTTGGAGGTAAGAGCCACCATCAGCGGTATTTTTAATAAATTAAAAAATTATTTTGGACGTTCCTGAGAAGGAGTAAATGTGTTTTTCCTCTCATAAGAAGGTACGAAATAACTTAACCAGAATAAGTCAATACAAAAATGATAAAAGTAAAAAAATATTCTCTCATTGTTCCAGTGTAAAACGGCGAACAGGCGGAAAATTTCAAATTCACTCACAGAATACGCGGCACCTACCAAAAAAACACTTCATAATAAGTGTCACATCCAATTTAAATACTATTGCCATAACCTTACGGCTCATTCTGTCACTTTGTGTCAGGCACACGAATCGCCTGCAGACGCACGCCCTGCTGATATTAAGGTTATCAGAAAGAAATTAAACTTTATTACGTCACACAGCGCAAAAGTGTGGCTAAAGGAATTCGCCCTTTTTCACAGGAAACACAGTCTCCTTTCATCTTTACATATACTCTGATCGTGCGACCAAGCAGCAAGTAAACTCTGGACCCCATCAGGTTTCAACAAAATCCCACTTTTTCTTTCCTCTCGCAGCATCCATTTATCGGAGGGAAGTGGATGCGGAAAAGGATACACAAGTTACGCGTGGTATGATGCAAACTCCTGCAAAAGAGAACGACTTAAATGTCAAAAAGCATTTTCTTATCACACGCACTTGACGCTTTCCGTTTTCTGAACAGCTCTGAAACTTCGCTTGGCTGCCTCGGCGCAATTCGCAGAGCCCCTTCCAAAACGGTATAGAAATCACCCTGGACCTACAACGGCATTCAAAGAACGAGCGGCGGGCGTATGACTAAGGCAGGACTTGGGATCGAACGATATACAGGCAAAAAGAAAACAGCTTCGGGAAAAAAGGATAATTTTTTGTGACATCTCTGAGGCGGAACGAGTTTCACTTGGCCCTGTACCTACTACTAGCATGATGTAGGTTCGCCTCCATAGGCACTTCCGTGCTTCAATGTTCATTGCCATTATTCGTTTTGGATCCTCCTCCGGATGTTAGCTTTCGGGGTACGGTGAGCAGAAAGTAGCGAGTGTGCTATAAAGGGCTGAAGATTTTTCTTTCTTATTGGGCTGACGTGGGTGTTGTATATGCTACACTTATATGTTGCTTTTGCGTACAGAATTCGAACCTGATTGGGAGGAGTGCGATATTTGGCTTCTGTAGTTATTTTTTCGCTTCTGTTTGAGTGTGAAATTGTGCGTATTTGAGATGACGTTATATACTCGGGATGTATATTGATCTATTTATGTGATAGTCGGATTGACACTTGGTATCATCAGTACTCTGTCCGCTGTAAACAACTGGCGATATCTGCGTTTCTGGCGAAATCTTTACATATTTCTTGAGCATCAAAGCAAAACAAAGCCTTCTGTTTTTATTCGACAGATTTCGCAGCCAGCTGTTAAGAGTACAGCACAATTGCGGGGCTAGTCGAGATTCGAACGTACGACGACTGACTTAGACCAACGTCATATCTCGAGGCCAACTGAAAGGCACTGAGCAACACAAAATATGATAAGGAAGTTGATTTATTTATAATTTTAGATTTATTTACATCCGTCACGTGACCTTGTGACATTTGTTTCGTCTCATCATTTTTATACTTCCAAGTAATATTCGAAGAAATCAAACACAAGTACCTGTCTTCTGAGAATTTTCAAGGTATATGGAGAAATTCAGAATAACTTAAAACGCTTTCTTGCCCCTCACTTAGCAGAAGTAAATTACAGTATCTCCCACTAATCCGAAACCCAATAATCCGACGCGTTGAACCGGATCTCTTTGATTCGAAAAAATTCCGATCTCAAATTGTATTGTACCTTAGATTATTAAAGAACCAGATGCGTCACTCTTCACTGACCTGTCATAGTGTTCGTAAAGCGTTCTCATAGGCACACGTTTGAAATTAGAAGGCGATACAAATACTATGTGACTCGAAGCAACACGCGAGCGCCGCGATGTGGCCATGTTATTTTTGTTATTGTTATTTATTTTGTACACATTCATTCGAATGCACTAGCCACACAATTCAAGACCAACAATTGAAAGGGGCCTAAGTCCACAATGTAAACAAGCTCAGAACCGTCCAGTAGTTTACGGCTGCTGTTCGTTCTAAAGAACACACTTGCATGAACATCTCTTTTGGACGCCCTTTCTTAGTTTTCCCATGCACTGTATCGAGTTTATGCGAATATGTATTTAATTATTAGCCATAGTCGTCGCTCCAGCCCGCTCGTCATAGCAACCCAGCAGTTGATCACTCGCGAGGGCTCGCACTCTTATCCGCGTGTGTAAGCGAGGGCGTTAGGTGAAAAAGAAAAAATGAAATTTAGCTAAATCTATATTCATACATCCTATAGTGTGCTCCTCGCGCCCACGGGCTGCTGGCCTCGGTTGTTTGTCGTACGCTTGCACCAGTGGAGTATAATGTTATGCGTCTCACACTCGCTCGCGTAAGAGTGAGCATCGTTTGCTTCTCGCTGGATTTGCGACATTGGTTGCGATACGATTCTACTTGCAAATTTCTAAAATATTGGTCAACTGTGACAATTCAGCCATGTCCATTGATGTTTGTTGCATCAATAGCAGCTCTTACACTGTCCTAACGTTTCTCCTTTTCATTCTTGGCACCGGCAATGTAGAGATGACAGATTCATACGAATCGGCTTTGGTAGATCTTACCGCAGTCGATTTAGACTCACTGCTACAGGTCTTCCCTGAACGGAAAGCTTCAGGACGAGCGCTGACGAAAGTCATTCCTTTCGATATCTGTATTTCGTTCCAATTAAACTGCGTTAATCCGGTAGGGTGATTTATGTATTTTGGACAGATGTTACGTATACTCTATTTTAGACATTTACAGCAAAATCAAATGGAAATGCCCAAAATAGCGTACACATAACGCCTGTCCAAAATATATAAATCACCCTATCATCCGTAGAGAAACAACTACATTTGCTACCTCCGCCAAAACATATATCTATGCGTTGAAAGTCGCCATGTTGAGCCGAGTGACCAGTTGAGTTTTTAAAAATAATATTGTACATGTATGTACTTTTGGAATCCACCAGCTTGGTACGCCCAGGGCGTTCACTGTAAAATTCACCAGCGGATCCAGCTTGTTTTCACTAATTGACACCAAAGAGCACACCTGTCCAATCAGTGGTTGGTATTTGGTTGCATAAAATGCGTAAAACAGACCCCATAGTGGTCCTTAGCCTCTTATCCAGCAACTCCTACCCGTACCTCCTCATGGTACCAGCCGGAATACGAGAAACCTTAGCGGAGATCGGGAAACCAACCCCGGTGGAAACTAAGGTCGTATACCAACAGGCAAGGAGGCACAGTGTGTTTCGACACTGTAAGATGGCAGCCCCATCACGAAACTCGGTAGCGTAGGTCTTGGTACGGCTACCTACCTAAACTAAACCCTAAAAGCTAAAAAGAGTGAAGAAAATCTTACTCAGAACATTCGGTATGGACAAAAACAACGAAATAAGGACATGAAGTGGAGACTTGGTACCTGTAACTGCAGATCGCCAAATTTCGTTGGTGGCGACAGGGTACTGCTCGATCAGCTAGAACCCCAAAAGTTCGGCATCTGCAGGAGATTTGTCGCAAAGGCGAGAAGGTGTGGAGGTTCCGTGGCGGCAAAGCCCAATTTTTTCAGAACGGTGGAGCGACCAACAAGCTGCGAACGATCCTCCGAGTGTTGCGCAAAACGCAGGATTGCGTAATGGTCTGAAAAGCGTTCAATGAAACGATGTGCGTGTTGAGGATAAAAGGCCGTTTCTTCAACTACACCATCATAAACGTGCATTATCCACACGAAGGTAGACCCGACGATGAAGTGTTCTATGCGCAGCTGAAAGCAACGTACGATAGCTGCTCACGACGGGATATCAAGATCGGAGATATGAACGCCCAAATCGGCAGAGAAGCAATGTATAAACCGGTGATCGGGACCCACACACGCCTGCACTCCGACCCGAGCGATAACGGCCAGCGATGCATCAACTTTGCTGCTTCCTGAGGCTTAATAGTCAGAAGCACTTTCTTTGCCCACAAAGCTATCCACAAAACCAGCTGGAGATCACCTAACCAACGAACCTCGAACTAAATCGACCATATTCTCATCGAGGGCCGAGTTTTCTCGAACAACACCAACGTACGCTCTCTACGGGGTGCGGATATCAACTAGGACCATTATCTAGTAGCATGTGCGCTCAAAACTGTCGGCGGTTTATACCTTGCTACAAAGCCGCCCTCCTCGGTCAAACATTCGGCCGCTAAAAACCCGCGAGCTGCCGGAAACTACGCGCGCGTACTGGATGAAGCTCTGCCTTCCGCTGTGGAGCTATATGCTTCGACCCTGAAAACGGATGGAGTATGATACGCTCGGCCGTCAACAAGGCCGCAACAGCGATGCTAGGAGTGAAATCCTTAAGCGCACGAAATGATTGGTTTGACGGGCAATGCCACCAAGCGATAGAGAGGAAAAAAAAGAGCTAGAAAAACTATCTAAGCATTTCCACGAGAGAGAATTTGGGCAAGTATAGACGAACGCGAGTGATTTGACCAGGATCCTGAGGAGGAAAAAGTGCCAGAAGGAGGACAGAGATCGTGAGGAGCTGGAACAACTACTCCGGGCTAATGACACGCGCAAGTTTGACAAGAAAGTGAACCAAACTCGTAAGGGCTACCCGATCAGGAGGGCATAACAAAATTATAACTGATCCTGTTATTTTTTGACCGATTTTTTGCTAACAACGGCTGTTATAATTTAGCTACTGCAAGTGGTTAAAATAACTCAAATTCTAACAAAACTGCTTAGCAGTGATAGCAAAAATATAACAAAGTTTGTTATGTTGTGAACAAAATTATATCAAAATTTGTTACCATATTTCTAACAAATTGTGTAATAATTTTGATAAAACAAAAACTTCTTTACCTCTGTCTGCTATATCGACATTTTCCCGACCTATTGTCAAAAATGTACAACTATTTATCGGGAACATTTACAAATAGCAACAGAAAAAGATTTTCACACATTTTTTCAATTTCAAAAACCGCACCTTTTCAGTCGGAATTGAACTCACGACACACCGCTCACGATGCCATCGTCTTAACCACTGTACCAGAACTACTCTTGAATGTAGGTAGTTTAAATGCTCATATGATTTGACCGATAGCTTATTCTGTCAGTTGTCAGTTTTTGCTGTACGAGCTGTCTATAAATAGATCTCTTTTGGTACGAGACCGTGATCAAGAAAAAGAAATCGAATCCGTTTTATCAGTGTTGCACCGTTCTGACAGTGTTGCTCGAAGTGCTTTGCTTTCAAATATACCAGAAAATAAATTGAAGTGAACCTGACCATTCAAACTTTTTTTTTAAATGAGTTTTATATTTCAGGTTTTTATTCTATAAATGTTATTGCTGATTTTGGTAGGAACCAACCACAGTAAAGATTAAAAACAATTATGAACCTTATTATTTTAGTGATGCGTGGAAGAAAATTTTTCTCAATTATACGAGGTTTTGTTAGTAAAGGATGGGAGAAAACACTTGTTGCTTTTAAATTTTGTAAACAAGACGTATACCGAGAAAAAAACTAAAACATTTTATTTTATCGTTAATTATTTTTTTCATAATGTGTTTGCTCGATTACGTTTTGTTCCAAGCATCTACCACCAAATAAAAGTTTGAGAGATTTTCTTTTTAATCCTAATTCGTTGTTCGTTTCAATTCGTTGTTAGAACCTAATAAAGTGCAGGAAATACATAAAAGATGGCTTAACAGGAGCGGCATTTTGCATCGAGTATATTTCTAACTGCAATAGTTTATGTTTTCATTTTATACACTTGCTGTAGTCGGATGCTTTAAAAAACTGTTATCCAAACAAACAAAAAAAAGTCTAGAATTGACGACAAAATTTTCTTAATGCAAAATTGATAGATATAAGAATTCGCTACATGTAATCGTTATTTCGTTCTGATGCACTGAAACTGAACACTGAAAACTGAACAACTGAATAGGACTTAGATTGCAATTTGCAATTGCACTTGAAATTAGACACGAAATTTCACTTTGAATTTCATTTGAAATTGCATGTCAAATGGACATGGTATTGGATTTGATATTGGACCAAAATTTAAACTTGAAATTGGACATTAAATTCGAATTAAATTTAGAATTCAAATTGAATTCAAAATAAATATGAAATTTGACTTGAAATAGTACTTGAAATTTTACTTGAAGTTAGGGTGGTATTGCATGTAAGTTTTGGCTAGAAATCAGATTTGAAATTACACATAAAATTTGCGTTAAATTTTATAGAAAAGGTATGGCACGTTCCCCATTGTGTGTCCCGGGCACACCAGTGATGATATGTAACATTTTTAGTAGTGGCCAAAGCCCTAATTCTCCTATATAACCCAATGAGTTATAACTATCAGAATCTGTTACAAACATGAAACTTTTGTTTTCACTTCCTGATCAGTTTATTTCCGATTTGTAACACAATGTGTTATAAATATCAGAATGTGTTATAAATTTGATGTTATCTTGTTATGCCCTCCTGATCGGGTAGCCTCCTAGCCTTCGCAGACGACCTCGACATTATTACCAGAAACCTTGGGAAGGCGGAGGCATTTTACGCCAGACTAAAAACAATTTTGTCAATTTTGTGACAGACTGGGACAAAGAGGGGGTTTACGCAAATGTGATATCCATTAAAAAAAAATTGGAAAGAGACTGCATAAACTTTAGTTTTTCAGTCATTATTCATCAATTTATTTTGATTTTAGAAGTTCGTAACAAGGTTTAACATCGTCGACACAAATAAATAAAACTAATTCTCTCTTGCCTTCGCTGCACACGAAGCAACTTGTTTCATTTGTTGAAAAACATGATATCAAGATCGTCATCGGGGATTTCAATGCTCAGGTCGGCCAGGAGGAGGAATACAAACCGGTGATTGGAAGGTTCAGTGCACACCAGCGAACCAATGAAATGGGCCTAAGACTTATCGACTTTGCCGCCTCCAAGAATATGGCCGTACGTAGTACCTTTTTCCAGCACAGAATCCACCATAAGTACACCTGGAGGTCACCAAATCAGACAGAATCACAGATCGACCACGTTTTGATCGACAGTCGGCACTTCTCAGACATTATCGACGTCAGATCCTATCGAAGCGCTAACGTTGACTCGGACCACTACCTAGTGATGGTTAAGATGCGCCCAAGACTCTCCGTTGTGAACAACATTCGGTACCGACGCCAGCCTCGGTTAGATCTCGCGCGGCTGAAGCAGCCAGACGTCGCCGCAAACTACGCGCATTCACTCGAAGCTGCACTGCCGGAAGAGGACGAGCTGGACGAAGCCCCTCTCGAAGACTGTTGGAACACTATCAAAACAGCCATTAGCAGTGTAGCGGAGAGCTCCATCGGGCATGTGGCCCGGAATCAGCGGAACGATTGGTTTGACGATGAATGTAGGAGGGTGATGGATGAGGAGAACACTGCGCGGGCGGCCAAGATGCGCAGTGCCACACGTCAGAACGTGGAAAGACACAAACAGAAGAAGATGCAGCGAAACCAAATCTTTCGGGAGAAAAAGCGCAACCTGGAAGAGCAGGAATATGCAGAGTTGGAGCGGCTGCATCGTTCTCAGGAAACGCGGAAGTTCTACCAGAAACTGAACGGATTCTGCAAAGGCTTTGTGCCGCGAGCCGAAATGTGTCGGAATAAGACTGGCAGTATTCTGACGGACGATCGTGAGGTGACGGATAGGTGGAAGCAGCACTTCGACGAACACCTGAATGGCGCCCAGGCGGAAAACCATGGCGGCGGGGAAAGCGATTTCGACGGTGCAACAAACGGGGAAGAGGTGCCAACCCCAACGATAGGCGAAGTTAAGGAGGCTATCATGCAGCTAAGGAACAACAAGTCAGCCGGAAAAGATGGCATCGTAGCGGAGCTTATTAAAATGGGACCAGAAAAGCTGGCCGTTTGTCTGCACCGACTAATTGTTAGAATTTGGGATACGGAACAGCTACCGGAGGAGTGGAAAGATGTGGTTATCTGCCCGATCTACAAAAAGGGCGACAAGTTGGACTGTGAGAACTATCGAGCGATCACCGTTCTCAATGCTGCTTATAAAGTGCTGTCCCAAATCATTTTCCGCCGTCTATCACCAATTGCGAATAGATTTGTGGGAACTTATCAAGCCGGCTTCGTCGAAGATCGGTCTACAACGGATCAAATATTTACACTGCGGCAAATCCTCCAAAAGGGCCGTGAATACAGAGTTCCCACGCATCATTTATTCGTTGACTTCAAAGCCGCATATGATACCATCGACCGGAAAGAGCTATGGAAAATCATGGACGAGAACAGCTTCCCCAGGAAGCTCATCAAACTGATTAAATCTACGTTGGATAATACGCAGTGCTGTGTTCGGATTTCGGGTGGATTGTCAAGTTCATTCGAATCACACAGAGGGCTTCGTCAAGGTGATGGTCTTTCATGCCTGCTGTTCAACATAGCGCTACAAGGTGTTATGAACCGAGCGGATATCAACACGCGGGGCACGATATTCAACAAATCTAGTCAATTCGTCTGCTTTGCCGATGACATGGATATTATCGGCAGAACATCTGTGGCGGTGGCTGAACAGTACACCAGACTAAAGCGCGAAGCAGAAAAGATTGGGTTAAAGGTAAATACGTCTAAAACAATGTACATGCTGGCCAGCGGAACCGAGGCCGAACGACACCGCTTGGGCAGTAGTATATTGATCGGCGGCGATGAGTTTGAGGTAGTCGATGAATTTGTCTGCCTTGGCTCACTGGTAACGGCGGACAATGATACCAGCCGTGAGATTCGGAGGCGTATTATCAGCGGAAGTCGTGCTTACTATGGGCTCCACAAGCAATTGCGGTCGAGCAGACTAAGTCCCCGTACAAAGTGCATCCTGTATAAGACGCTTATTAGACCGGTTGTTCTCTACGGGCATGAAACATGGACAATGCTCGAGGAGGACCTGCGAGTGCTCGGAGTTTTCGAACGACGAGTGCTAAGAACGATCTTCGGTGGCGTACAGGAGAACGGAGTATGGAGGCGGAGGATGAACCATGAACTCGCACAGCTCTATGGCGAACCCAGTATCCAGAAGGTGGCTAAAGCTGGACGGATGCGATGGGCAGGGCATGTTGCAAGAATGCCGGACAACTACCCTGCAAAGATGGTGTTCGCCTCAAGTCCGGTAGGAACAAGACGACCAGGAGCGCAGTGAGCAAGATGGTTAGACCAGGTGGAGCGAGATCTGGCGGAGAGTACTTGGTGTCCGAGGAATTGGAGAGCGGTAGCCCTCAACCGAATTACATGGAGAAATTTTGTTCAACAGGCTTTGTCTTAGGACGGCAATCCACCTAAGTAAGTAAGTTCATTTGTTGAACAGAACCTTTCAATTGAAACTGGTGATGGATTCAGCAGACGGCGATTAAAAGTCAGGCACGATTTGTCAATGTTAACTAAATTAATTATACCATGCGTTACATTGTAGGAAATATTTTAATCAATTTCAGGCCATTTGTATTCAAAGTTTATAGCGCTCTGCTAAATATTTCACCTAAAAGTATAAATTAAATTTTAAAAGCTATCGTCATGATGTAGTCAAACCTGCTTCACCGACGCAGAGTAACGCCAGTTTCGAAGCGAAGCGGTGCTACTTCAATTGAAACCAAAGCATCATTACTTCATCAGTGACGATTTGCAATTGAAGGTTACGTTGTCAAAACCTTGGTTCGTAGTTAATAAATCAAGCATCATAGAAATAATTTTTATTAATAAAATTATGAGCTAGTCGGCATTTTGCTGTAATCACAACGTACAAGTTATCCGTAATCGTAAACCTCTATCCAGTTTCTATCACCGACTGCATGTTTTTCACCGTTCAACCCTAGGCCACCTTTAATCTTTCGGCAATCAGATTTACCAAATAAATTTTTTGTGCAACGTAAGAGCACCACAATCACTAGATACAATCGCGGACAAGACACTTCTAACTCTTACAAAATGTTAAAATAAAACAAATTAAAATAAAACAAATTAGTTGGACATCGGCTCTCGTCCTGAAGATAGGAATATGATGCCTGAAACCGGTCGACGTGTAAGTTAAAAGTAATTTGTTTTATTTAAACATTTTGTAAGAGTTAGAAGTGTCTTGTCCGCGATTGTATCTAGTAATCAGATTTACCTCTCCGTCGCTGCACTTAACAAGAGATGGCACAGTCCAAATTGTGATTTTGTTGATCGATGTATAGAAGCTTCTCATATCGTGCCAAGTTCCAGTCCCGATTCCAGTACTGGTAGTCAGAAGTTATGACATAACTCTGGTAAGTAAAATAAAACCAAGAA
Source organism: Sabethes cyaneus (assembly GCF_943734655.1). Lineage (NCBI taxonomy): Eukaryota > Metazoa > Arthropoda > Insecta > Diptera > Culicidae > Sabethes > Sabethes cyaneus. The sequence goes on along the minus strand of NC_071354.1, from coordinate 75,519,735 downwards.
ACAAAAATTTTAGAATTTAAAGTTTTACTTTAAAGGGATTGTAATGCAAATTGCAATATATCCTAGTTTTCTTAAACATAATTTATAATCGAAAGATAATCACTTTAAAGTAAAAAAGATGAATAACGTTATTTGTTACAGTAATCTAATTTAAAGATTTGGGGCGAACCAACCACTGATTGAAAGCCCCAATAAAAAAAGTTAATAAATAAATAAATAAATAAATATTATTATTATAAATAATCTATTATTATTTGATTATTTGATAGTATTACTTTATAGGATATTCAATATCACAGAAAGGTAGTGTTGCGACCCCTTGGTCGGCGCGTCTCACTGCGACGACTCGCGCAAATGAGCAACACCACTAGTGAGTACCGTGGACAGCGCAGTGATAGGAATGATGACAACTTATCATAAAGGAAAAAAAAGAAGATAGTGTAAAAGCTTAGAACACGTTTTTTTTCGATCAATAATAAAATATTGTATTTGCTTGATTACGTCCTTAAAAGTTTACGAAAACATTGTGAATTAAAAGTTAAAATTACACTAAAAACTTAAGCCACATTGAGGTATAATTTTCATGCATAAAATTTACATCTGAAATAATAAAATCTATTCTATATAGTTATATAGTCTATATAGTTAACCTAATTTGGGTTAGATCACCAGCTAAACCAAGTGCCAGCGTACGGGACATTTAAGATTATAGTGATTTAAGACTATCTCCTGTGTATCTACAGATATTGTAAGAAAATTTGGAAATATCATATTCACCTAATAATTATTATAAATACACCTTATAAAATAGGAAAGACGACAGAGGAAGGTGAAAAGAGATTAATGAAACAATAGAGGATAGTAACGGAAATTGAAGAAACTATATAATCGAGTTTACTGGAAAATTAAGTAGAAGGAAGCAAACTAAACGTAAGTAAATAGAGAGAGAGTAAGAAATTCGAAAGTGGAAAAATTAATTGATCAAAATTAATTATAGGAATAATTTAACAATCCACAAATATATTGTTAAACTATCGGAAACAAACAAGCGTTTTCCTTCGTTGGTTACAGAATCAACATATTAAATTATTCGTTTATTTCGGACGATCCTGTAGATTCGTTCATAATGCCCAGAAGTGAAATAACCATCCATGTCAGCGAACAGAATAAAGCGACCACGGACAACGTTGAATACAGCTGTGGAGCTTGTGACGAACAGGACGACTCACGAATGGTACAGTGTGATAAGTGCGACCACTGGTTCCATTACGACTGCGCAGGAGTTGGAGAAGATATCGTAGATAAGGATTTTCTCTGTTCAAATTGCCAACCTTCAAAAGGTGCCAGGAAGAAACGTCTGACTAACGTCACTCGTGGTGTGTCCGCAGTCACTCAAGAAACTGCACTGGAAAATCAAGTATTGACGGGAGCTATGCCTCAGCCATCTGCCGTTACAATGGTATCTGCGTCTGTGACAAATATGCCAGCTTTAGATCTCTTTCCACCGTATACTATGAGCGCACCTCAAAAAGCTACAGTGACAAGAACACAGATACCGGTTACCAAATCGCGCCCACCGAACGTACGCCTAACTACCAACCAAGCTCGCTGTCTTGCAGTACCATCTGGTCTTCATTCCACTCAAATGATGCAGCCAATTCCTACAGCAAGCATTCCAACAGCTACCAGTATCGTAGTTCCTAGAGAAACATGCCCTGCTCAGTTTACAGAAATCCTACAGGAAAACACGCAGCAAGATCCTGTGGAACCCGCAAGAAGCTGTACAAGGGTACCAAGCTCTAAGCGATCGACGAAACAACGACAGTTAGAACTGGAATTGCAATTGCTAGACCAAGAACGAGCGCTCGAGGAACAAGAGGAAAAGAAGAAGCGAGAATACTTGCGTAAACGGTACGATTTGTTACGAGAAATCGCTAATGATAATAATTCAGTAGCAAGCATCGAAGAGGACAGATCTCAAACCAGAGTAGCAGAATGGCTACAAGGTGTTACCCGTACGAACGAAGCTCAAGCACAGCCTGATGAAACGAGGTGTCGACAGAGTCGTGATAATGTTGATTGGAGATTTACGTCCGCTCCACAACAAAGATCGCAAATCCCACCGGGACCAATTCGGACCACAGAGGTTAGAGGAAATTCGCAACTTCCAACGAGGAGCTTACAATTTGGAAACACTGCTGGATTTGTGCCTGTACGGCGCTCTACACCTAGACGAACAGAGGACCACGACGAAGAAGGCCACAATTTAACACATAGTCAGGTAGCCGCCCGGCAGGCGGTATCACGAGAGCTTCCAAGTTTTAACGGCCTTCCTGAGGAGTGGCCATTATTTTTTTCCACGTTTACGACGACGACTACCATGTGCGGGTATAGTCCAGAGGAAAACCTGATACGTCTCCAAAAATGCCTTAAAGGCAAGGCATATGAGGCAGTCAAATGCAGGCTTATGCATCCCTCTAACGTTCCCGGTATTATATCTACTTTAAAATTATTATATGGTAACCCAGAAATTATTATACATAACATGATAGTAAAGATTAATTCAACTCCAGCACCAAAAGCTGACAGATTAGATACTGTAGTAGAATTCTCCTTGGCCGTTCAAAATCTTTGTGCTACCATTGAAGCGTGTCAACTGGAAGAATATTCTTATAATGTTGCATTGTTACGAGAGCTAGTAGACAAACTTCCTCCGTCGCTTAAACTAGATTGGGCTAGATTCAGACGAACTCTTCAGGCTGTAAATCTTTCTACATTTGCGGCGTGGTTGTATGATCTTGCAGAAACAGTATGTCCACTGGCAATGCTACCAAGCTGCGATTCAAAGGCGTCACGAATAATGAAAAAAAATCCCGCATACCTCAACGCACACGATGAACAGGTAGACGAAAACAGTGTAACAAGTGAGGTACAGCCGCGCGCTACCATCAAAGCATGTGCGGCTTGCAAAGGCGACTGTTACAGTTTGGAAAAATGTCAGCGTTTTAAAGATCTTGAATACAATGCAAAATGGGCCATCGTGAAGGACTGTGGGCTTTGCAGAAAATGCCTTCGTAGACATAAAGGAGCCTGCAAAAAAGAGCAAATATGCGGAAAGAACGGGTGTACTTACAAGCATCATCAACTCCTTCATAATGACCGGCGAACACTCTCTGACACAAGTGGACAGAGCTTCTCAGATCCTGTCGCAAATGCCGCAGATCATGACTGTAATCTGCATCTTAAGAACGTTCACAAGGTTCTATTTCGTGTAGTTCCGGTTGTCCTATACGGCCCAAAGAAGTCACTTCGAACATACGCATTCCTTGATGATGGATCATCGTTAACGCTTATTGACGCGGATGTAGCCAAGGAGTTAAATGTCGAAGGAGTGCCTGAGCCACTATGCTTAAAATGGACAGGAAATAAGCGCCGCCAAGAAAACGACTCGATCAGAATTGACATCGATATTTCTGGGACTGGAACGAACCGTGATAAGCATCGCCTACATGGTGCTCACACAGTATCAAATCTCGACCTATTCCGTCAATCTCTTAACGTACAGCAGCTAACCGAGAAGTATAACTACTTACGTGGCATTCCTGCCGAATCATATCAAGCCATACAACCTAAGATACTGATAGGAATTGATAACGCCAACCTTAGCTATCCACTGAAGGGAAAAGAAGGAAAAATTCATGAACCCATCGCGACGAAAACGCGGCTCGGTTGGGTTATCCATGGAGGGTCCGACGAGGATACTGTTTTCGTTGGTCACCACAGTTGGAATTTGTGTTCATGCAGTGAAAAAATCGATAATCTGTTGAATCAGTCTGTTCGCGATTACTTCTCTTTAGAAGGACTAGGCATTTCCAAAACAGAGAACATTGTAGCGTCTACCGAAGATAAGCGAGCCATTCAAATCTTGCAATCGTTTACACAAACAAATAGCGGACACTACGAAGCCCGTCTGTTATGGAAATACGATCAGTTTAGGTTGCCGAATAGCAAGCCTGTCGCGTTGCAGCGTCTGCGTTGTCTAGAATCTCGACTAAAAAAGGACCCAAGCTTATCCACTGTCATTCGAGAGAAGCTTAATGAATATTTGCAAAAAGGGTACATCCGCAGGTTACCTGAAGAAGAGCTAAATGAACCCCGAAAGCGCGTCTGGTATCTGCCTATATTTCCAGTCTTCAACCCAAATAAACCTTCGAAAGTACGCATCGTATGGGACGCAGCTGCTAAAACCAAAGGCATATCGCTTAATATGATGCTTCTCAAAGGACCGGACCAACTAACATCTTTGATTTCGGTATTGCTTCAATTTCGGGAAAATAAAGTGGCCATTTGTGGTGACATCAGAGAAATGTTTCACCAAGTGTTCATTTCGAAGGATGATCAGGATTGTCAGCGATTTCTGTGGAGGGAAAATCCGTCGGATAAGCAGCCGAGTACGTACATCATGCGGGTCATGACGTTTGGGGCAAGCTGTTCTCCGAGCTGCGCCCAATACGTGAAGAACCAAAATGCAGAAAACCACAGAGGACAGTATCCGGCAGCAGTCAACGCGATCATTAAAAACCACTACGTCGATGACATGTTGGCAAGTACCGAGACAGAAGAAGAGGCTTTCCTTCTAGCCCAACAAGTTCACCATGTCCATGCGCAAGCTGGGTTCGAAATGAGAAACTGGATGTCAAACTCCACCGCAGTAGTCTCAGCCCTCCAGAACGAACGCACAGATGTGAAAAATCTTAACCTAGGATCAGAGCTGGCGACCGAAAAGGTCCTAGGAATGTGGTGGTGTACGACCACTGATATGCTCATGTACAAGTTGTCCTCGAAACACGACGTAGAGTTGCTGTCTGGAAAGCGACGACCAACAAAAAGGGAAGTCCTAAGGACATTAATGGCTATTTTTGACCCCCTCGGACTAGTATCTAATCTGCTAATATTCTTGAGAATCCTGATGCAAGAAATCTGGCGAACTGGAATACAATGGGACGAGGAAATACCATGCCATTTATTTGAAAAATGGGAGCACTGGTTAGAAGTACTACCAACAGTGAGCGATGTATGTATACCGCGGTGTTATCGCCTCTTAACATCAATTAGTCCGGAAACAGTAATACAGCTACACACATTTGTTGACGCGAGTGAAGCTGGTTACGCCGCGGTCGTCTATTTGAGATTTCAGCAAGGCGACAATGTGGAGTGTGCCATAGTGGCTGCCAAGTCACGAGTAGCCCCGTTAAAGTACGTCTCCATTCCAAGGCTTGAGCTACAGGCGGCAGTTATCGGAGTGAGGCTAGCAAATACCATTATAAGCAGCCTATCGTTCAAAGTGGATCAGCGACACTTTTGGACTGACTCTCGCAATGTTTTATGCTGGATCCGATCTGACCATCGTAAATATTCTCCATACGTCGCGTTTCGTGTCAGTGAGATCTTGGAGACGAGCAACATAGGCGACTGGAAATACGTGAGTTCGAAGGAAAATGTAGCCGATGAGGCGACGAAATGGTCGCGACAACCGGAGCTAGGAAGTAAAAGTCGTTGGATTAAAGGACCTGTCTGGCTGTGGAATTCAAATCGGGAATGGCCAGAAGAACCACCGATATCTGACGCTACGAGAGAAGAATTGCGCGCTACCGTTTACTATCATTGTTTCATTCCCAAACTGCCAGTGGATGTAATGGAATTTGCTAAGTGGAGGCGGCTAGTTCGTGTGTTTGCTACGGTTTTAAGATGTGTTGGAAATTTCCGCTGCACCATTACGGGTATGAAACGCACATATGGTCCACTTACTAGTCAAGAACTAACCCAATCGTCGAACCTGCTTATTAGATCCGCACAAAATGATTCGTTCTCACAGGAAATCATTACGCTATCCGGTAAACAACCCAATCTTTCGAAATCCAGCGCGTTATATAAGTTGAATCCATTTCTCGATGAGCATAATGTAATAAGAATGCAGGGCAGGATTAGCGCGTGTGAGTATGCCACTATGGATGCCCGAAACCCAATAATATTGCCGAAAAATCACTATGTCAGTAAGCTGATTGTGCAAGATTACCATGAGCGTTACCATCATCGTAATCATGAGACAGTGGTCAATGAATTACGACAAACGTTCTGGATTCCAAAGCTTCGTGTACTATTCCGAAAGGTTAGGTCAGACTGCCAGATCTGCAAAAATTTGAGAGCAGCGCCCCATCCTCCTTTAATGGGCGACCTTCCGAAAGCAAGACTCGCGGCGTTCACAAGGCCGTTTTCCTTTGTGGGCGCGGATTATTTTGGTCCATTAACTGTGGTGGTCGGTCGGCGAATAGAAAAACGTTGGGGTGTGTTGGTAACATGCTTAACCACACGAGCGGTACATTTAGAGATAGCTCACACCCTGAGCGCCGACTCATGCATAATGGCTCTCAGGAACTTCATGGCAAGACGAGGAAAACCGTTAAAAATTATAAGCGATCGTGGAACTAACTTCACAGCGACTAACAAGGAACTCATGGCTGCGCTAAAGATGATGGATCAAGACAAAGTACTGCAAGAAATAATCAGTCCTGAAACAGAATGGCAATTTTTGCCACCATCTTCCCCTCACATGGGAGGCTCCTGGGAGCGTCTGGTGCAGATAGTGAAAACAAACCTGCTTCAAATCAATCAGCAACGTCCGTTAACCGATGAGATACTTCGAAATTTATTAACGGAAAGAGAAAACCTTATCAATTCGCGGCCGCTGACGCATGTCCCGGTAGACAACCCTGAGGCTCCTGTCCTAACGCCGAATCATTTTATCTTGGGATCGTCGAGCGGACTTAAGCCAGCATCAAACCTAAATGATAGCGCATTAGTTCTGCGACGTTCATGGCGTACATCACAAATTGAAGCCAATGTGTTTTGGCGTCGGTGGTTACGAGATTACATGCCAGATTTAGTCAGGCGTACGAAATGGTACAGTGCAGTTAAGCCGATAGAAGTGAATGATATCGTGGTGGTGGTTGATCCAAAACTACCTCGCAACTGCTGGTCGAAGGGCCGGATCATCAGTGTCAGGAAAGGAAATGATGGACAGGTGAGAGCGGCCATTGTGCAAACGCAAAACGGAGTTTATGAGCGCCCTGCTACCAAGTTGGCGGTGTTAGATGTTCGACGCGACACGAAGGTAAGCCAGGAGATCGGCATACCCGGGGGGGACTGTTGCGACCCCTTGGTCGGCGCGTCTCACTGCGACGACTCGCGCAAATGAGCAACACCACTAGTGAGTACCGTGGACAGCGCAGTGATAGGAATGATGACAACTTATCATAAAGGAAAAAAAAGAAGATAGTGTAAAAGCTTAGAACACGTTTTTTTTCGATCAATAATAAAATATTGTATTTGCTTGATTACGTCCTTAAAAGTTTACGAAAACATTGTGAATTAAAAGTTAAAATTACACTAAAAACTTAATCCACATTGAGGTATAATTTTCATGCATAAAATTTACATCTGAAATAATAAAATCTATTCTATATAGTTATATAGTCTATATAGTTAACCTAATTTGGGTTAGATCACCAGCTAAACCAAGTGCCAGCGTACGGGACATTTAAGATTATAGTGATTTAAGACTATCTCCTGTGTATCTACAGATATTGTAAGAAAATTTGGAAATATCATATTCACCTAATAATTATTATAAATACACCTTATAAAATAGGAAAGACGACAGAGGAAGGTGAAAAGAGATTAATGAAACAATAGAGGATAGTAACGGAAATTGAAGAAACTATATAATCGAGTTTACTGGAAAATTAAGTAGAAGGAAGCAAACTAAACGTAAGTAAATAGAGAGAGAGTAAGAAATTCGAAAGTGGAAAAATTAATTGATCAAAATTAATTATAGGAATAATTTAACAATCCACAAATATATTGTTAAACTATCGGAAACAAACAAGCGTTTTCCTTCGTTGGTTACAGAATCAACAGGTAGTATTTTTCAGCGTGCAAAATTCTATCTGAAAATGAACCGTATCCAGCTAACCGTTCTTAATTATTTCCGACATTTGGCCGTATGAATAAAAGAGTTAGACGGGTATGAAATGGGGAAGGCAAATGAGGAGCGTCCAATATAGCTCTAGCTATCCCAAGCCCCTACCTAGCGCCTCCTCGTGGCCATACCCGGTAATGCTCTATTGAGTAGCCAGGCTAGGTGGTGCGATACTGTGTGGTTCCCGGCTGCCTAATTTCATAATCGAGGCTTTAGGCAGACGGCGGAGCCACACGATCTTGTTAATAGGTAAGCATAATATAAGTTATTTTAATTATTTTTTTCGTTTTAGCTTATGAAGCATTTACTGCTATATAGTGAAAACTTTGGCCAATACGAGTGTTAATACTGCACATGGATATTGGATACCAGAAGAAAAATTAAATTAATTATTAGAAGCATTTATGGAAACTAAAAGGACGCAACTCTATTCCATTCGAAGGACTGCTGGTGAGATTGTTCTATTTTTACCCATATATACTACATTTCATAAATAAACTAGAATTGGGAAGAGAGAGGGACCATCAGAATACTTGTTTGAAGCGGTGGGCCTAGGGAGAGTGAAACAGTCAACTTTCTAGGGTTAATCTTGGCCCGATTAACAACACATCGTGGATAATGAACGGGCTCTTCTCCCCACCTGCTGGAGTCATTCTGCATTAAGACAGTTTATTCAACGATTCTCAGGTGACTTAGCCCTTGGAAGGAGATTCTCTAAATCCTAGGTACGTGTAAGTGATGTTGCTTATCGACCAATTCCCTTTTGGCCCTTCATACAAGAGTTGGGAAGCATGACTAATCGTTGAATATGTTCAACTCTTTTTGACATGATAGGCTCATTGCTATGAACGGATGTTCTGCTAAGGCAGGTGGTAGTACCATATATTCATATGAATAAAAGAGTTAGAGCAAATGCTCCCATGCGATTTAAACGGGAAAAGCAAAGTAAACTGTTTTATTCATACGGCCTATTATTATAATAATTTAAAACATTGAAACTATTCAGTTTTAATTTTCTGATAACTCAAAAAACTGCAACACAGCAAATTAGGAACAGACAGAAAAAAAAATCACTGCGCTCGCCCAACAAGTAATACCAGCCATCTACATTTCGTTCGATTCGACTCCGAAGCACAGTTCCACAGGACATCCATTCCAAGAGGACATTGATAAACTCAAGATCAATATAATGATTACTTTTATCAGTTTGTCCCCTTCTCCTGCTTCTCTCGAATTTCAATCTGAATGAAAATAATAAAAAAAATATTACAAGATGGCGTCGCTCATATCTTTCGACGTAAGCAAACGAATAGTACCCTTCGGTTGGTTTCTTCATTCTCGCGGACTCTGAAAGAAAAATAAAGTTCAACTGTCGAGTCCGCCTGTCCTCTACGGCAGCTAAAGCCAGCACGCTGCTACCACCACCCACCCAGTCCAATATTTTCCCTCCTGACGTCCGCTGCCGGCACGGCACCGTTCCTGCGAATCGGAGGGGTTGAGAAATAATGGGTAAATATTCATTTTACGGAAGTACAGTGATTCCTCATCACCTCTCTGGAGCCCAGCAGTGCCACTCAAGAAGAAAAATTGTCCTCGGTCCCGGGATACCCCCGGCTTGGGACCATCACTTGCACACCCCCACATTCACGCGTGAATACCGCCAGCTCCAGCCGGTACCCATACAGTACAGTCGTACACAATTTTTCATTTCAATTTTCATCTGCGAGCGCAGGATTCTTCATTCGCATTTGGAGTTATTTCTTAATTTTTTTTTACGCTGCTGCTACTGCTTTGGCTAACAATGCTCAGTTTCTTCTTTCCATTTCCAGGACAGTGGCGATGTGTTTTCTTCTTTCGTCTCAAGATTTCTGTGGCCTTTTTTCCGGCGATGCGGCGGCCAGCGGAATGACGAAGGGCGAGCGTGGGTGAGAAAGTTCGTGTCTATTGTCAGCGTATAGCGATTCGGTTCAGAAGCTCCCACCAGAGCGGACACGGTGCTGTCGATGATGGGAGTTTTTGAAGAAATTTAGAAGAAATGGAGAAATACAGAAATACAACTTATTGAATTGATCTATAATATGTTCCATCTTTGTTTGCTGATAATTAAGTATATCCTTAAAACTGTGATGTTTAAATATTTCCTTAGAAGTCCAGAAAAGCTCACACCGTACACAAATGAATAATCCTCGATTCTCGTGCCATCGAGCTCATTTGCATCAAATAAGAACGAGAGGACAGATGAAATTCTCCTAAACTTGGCCAACGAAACGGGAGGATAAATCAGAATATCCAACCCCCATCATCCATCCCTTGCCACCAGAGCAGGACTCGAGAGCGGGACAATTTCTGACATGCGGTGCCTGCTTGTGTGTGATAAGACCTGAGCTGAAGAAGTTTCGCCGTCTGCTCGTTTACTCTAGAAGAAAGACTATATGTATAGGAAAATGAAGCACATTTCTGTCCTTTTGGCATTTCTTTGGTCTTTACGTTTCTTTCAATTACCCCCACCCACTCAGCCATCCTCAGTTCACCCATCTTCAAGATAGACAAAGAGTCCGAAGCAGCAGCGCTACAAAAAACACAATAACAATTTTCATTTTCCCGTACCAATAAAAACAATAATAAATATCGATGCGTTTCAGTAGTCAAACGTGTGCGAGTTCCTACGCAGAAAGATGGTTGCTCCGAAAGCAACGACGACGACACCTCCTACGAATTCACAGCTGTTGATGATTTTTCCAAAGAAAAAGAATAACGAGGAGTTCGGTTTTTCATCTGAATTAGAATCCAATTCAAAGTTTGTGTTACTGATTGCTTCAAAGTATTATTTATTTCCGTTTATTTTATTTCATTTTCTATAAGTTTCTATAGACATTTGCCAAAACATGCCCTTTTCCATTTAATTCTACTACCTTATCTAGTTACCTAATAAGAATACGTATTTTGACTACGACATATGACCTTCTTCAGTACCAATGATAACTGGGATTTCATAAGTAATGTTTAAGCTTAAAATATTAATTATGTCCGTGAAACTGTTTTCACTTCAGTCCTTGCGTTTGTCAGAACAACAATGATAAACATATCTTTTATTTTGAGCACAAAAACTGCTTTTAAACTCCCAGAAATCAATAACGCGTATTTGAACCTTATAATAGAGACACCTACTTTAAAAATGCAGCCATATATTGCGAAAATTAAGAAGAGTAATCAGGGGAATTGTTCCAGTGAATCTTACCAAATTTGTCCAGATATCTTTGAACTTCTCACAATTAAAAACCATTTTGACTATACAGAGTTAACAATAAAATAGTCACCCTTAAAAGAACGATGTAACATTGAAATGGCTTTGAGTTTCAGTGCTAAATTATGGATTCTCTATCGTCATTTCATGCACAGACCTTACCAGTGTGTCTCGTTCCCATAGAAGTTGCTTTCAACCTATTAATCGCCAGGACTCCAGGTCTCATCACGCAAAAGTAACCGTTGACCTGATCATATTACCGTCACACTAAGCTCCTCTGCCAGAAAGAGTACTGAAAAACTAAAAAGAAGTTTTTCGAACAGATTATTACTCAACATCCTTGAAACGTTTCCAGCCCACGACAGTCTACATACTTTTGACAGATGGGCAATGGGTTCTGTCTAAGCTGCGGGTGCATATCAAGGTTTATGCTTCTTTATTATACTACGACTTTTGTCTGTACTCCACAACCGCACAATAGATAGACCGTAGCATCTTCTATTCGAAAACATCAAGGGTTTCCAGATCCTCAGCGAGTAGTGTGCCAAGCCTATTGAGGACAACCGATCGTATATTTGCTACAGCAATGTCAGCTTATTGCAGCTCGATACCCGATCAACGTCTTCTGCTCTGAAAAATAGACACAAATTTGAGATTAGACGTGTTTCTGAAATTACGAGCTAGAACACTGTCGTACCTCGAGACCAACTGGGAAGGCGTATCGAATTGTGAAGAGTCAATCTCTCTTATGAAGACGCTCATCGAAATGGCGACGAGTAGCCAAGGACCGGGTACAAAAGAGATAAATTCTTAATACAGAACGAGCGGTCCCGGCTCTATGCTGCTAGAGGAAGATGTGTTTTTGGATCTCAGGTGTCGTTGTCAGCAGTTGTCAGTGATCCTAAACACACGAACTCGTCGATCATTTTAAGCTCATCACTGTATAAAATGACCCGTCCTCCTCCTCCGTCAGCAGCTTAGAATATCAAGAACTTGTGTCCATTTTACTCGATTCTGGACTTGGCATCGTAAATTCATTGAGCATCTCGATACTCCCAAGTCAGCTTTAACTTGGTCAAGCCATCTTTCACGTTGGGCCACTTTTTACTACCTACACAGTCGTCCGGTATCCTTGCGATGTGACCGTCCGCACTTTTGCCAATGGAATGGAAATCTTTCCAAGTATTGCTTGCTGCTCTAGGCTCGTACGCCTGCACCACTCTCCACTGTCGGTTGGTACTCCACCAAAAATAGTCCGCAACGCCTTTGATCTCAACCCAAGTTACAATTTGGATTTTATTTTACTCTTATGATAGCTTTCAAGATCAAAATTGAACACGAAAACCGTCAAGAGTGCAATAAAACTTGGGAAGTCTCCAAAGACTATCGGCCTGATTGTACAACTTCAGCGAAAAGCAGGCCCTACTTCCAGCTCGAATGCGTTGTCTAATCTTGTTAGCCGTATCACTGTTTGCGGTGACCAGAGTTCCATTCAAACTGGAAATCGAGCCTACTTTTCCCCCTGCAAGACGCTTCGATCAAAGAGCACACGCCGCCGCAAAAAGCTGACGATATACAAAACGCTAATCAGACCGGTAGTCGTCTACGGACTTGAGACAGAAACTTTGCTTACGGAAGACATACGTGCACTTGCCGTATTTGAACAAAAGGTGTTGCGGACTATTTTTGGTGGAGTACAAATGGATAGCGGAGAGTGGCGTAAGCGTATGAACCACAAGCTGCAGGTACTACTTGGAGAGATTCTCATCGTACAATTGGCAAAAGTTGGGAGACTATAGTAGTCCGGTCACATCGCAAGGACGCCAGACCACTGTGCAGTGAAATCCATTCTCTTCCAGAACTCCACCGGCAACATAAAGAGAGGGGCCCAACGTGCTAGATGGCTCGACCGGGTTGAAACTGACTTGCGTGTGTCGAGACGTGCAACGATTTGGCGATGAGTAGCCCAGGAACGACAGTTTTTCAACTTACCAAGCTCCCGCTGGATCTCATGGAGATCGAAGGCCAGTTTAATAATGTGAGTCAAGTCTTGTATTTGGAAATATGCTCCTGTAGTGATAGATAGCGTTTGGGCTGAGCAACTTGTTTATTTTCTCCACAACATTATTTCTTAATCTAGCCCATCATAAAGGGGAGATTTCTGATAATCGCTTTCTCTTATTGTGCAGATCTGGTGCAGAGTACTACAGCCGTCCACTTCGCAGGCGAATTCATTCGTCTCCGCAGAGGACGAAAATTAGTAAACAAAATTCGGCAAATCTCTCCGCTTACCTTGCGCACGCTCCGAGACGTCGATCTCGCGAGCAGCAATCCTTTAGCGCCGATGCAACAGGGCCGTGGCGCTTTTCTACATGTGTTGCGGAAAAATTAATATGTTTATTTCATTCTTCAGACCACAATGCGCACGGAAAAAGCAGTTCTATTGAGGTTTTGTTCAATTTCAATGCGCGCACCCCTGAAGAAACTGGACCTCGCGTTCCAAGAAATGTTTTATTATTTTATGCCATCGTTGGTTGCTCTATTTCCTGATGAACACGGCTACTTTTGACTTGCCATGAGTTGACAGCAATTTAATCCCCCGGGTCCAGGCTAGTTCCTAAGTTCGTTATATAAAGGACAGAGTCGTTACAGTGGGGTGCCTAACTCCTTCGTTGTGAATAGTGCCGGCCACTTCAAACTATTGCATGTGATAGTCGACAGCTGGGGGTTCCGTGACTGCACGACGTTGCCCCTGGGGCTCGGACTTACGTTGAACCGTGGATACTTACTGTGAATAGATAGTATTACTGAATATCTGTCAAAATTATAATAAAAACTCTGCGAAAATCTGACTAATTTATTAATTATTAGTGCAAACAAAGTTAGCAACATGGAAGCACATGGAAACTTAAAATCGATCAATAAATGTAAGCACGTGGTAACAGTTGGCCATCTCTCTAGTTGAATGTTGTCACCCTTAATATGACAAAAACTTCTCAGCGAACCAAATCCAGCCGACAACATTCATAGTTGCCCCTAATAACGCAAGAAACGAACGTTAGTCAGCGGAATTAAGAAAAAACAACCACATTTTGAAACTGAAGGATGGGGTACATAACACAAAAGTACTAGCTCACCCACAAATACAAAGAAAAATATCTGCTAACGAAAAAAACGGTAAACACCAAGCTCCATAAGATAATGAGATGAAAAGCAGGACTCATCCCGCACGTATACTGGGGAGGTCAGGGGCATCGACGCTGCCGACGGTCCGTGCCGTCGAATATATGCGTTCGTTGCGAGCCAGACGCACGGCACGCACGCAGCATCCCTTATTTCGATACAGATGGAAATACAGTGAACATTTCATAGGGATTATTTCGCTGTTTTTCTTTTCGATTCAGTATTGCGCTAATGATGATTAGATGAACGCGCTTAATTTCGTGATACGAAACAGAAACACGTCACATCAGTGTGGCAAGTTGTGTGGGTTGATTTAACTCTTAGCTGGATATTAATTAAACAAGTAAGAATGCAAGTAATAAAAATCTTACTTTAAAAATCCAAAATACTCTCATTCCACCACATTAGCTTAAATCCTATGTTTCGCATTGGTTACGGCACATCCCCAGCTGAGGTATCCAAGCGAGACATGATTCCTAGACGCACATCTAATAAATTTAAATTACATCCAAGAATGTTAAGTAGCAGCCTAAAATATATCTGACACATATCAAAATTTATTATGTTGTCCAATGTTCACGCGGTTCGTCCCCTCGGTTGGAAACTTTTTTATCACGCGCTTTCGGCCATCGAAGTAAAATGAATTTCCAAGAAAAAAAATCCATCCCAACCTTCCAGTCCGAGCGACGTGGACCTGACAGCAGCACCATGGCTGATTAGTACTGTTCGCAAAGCAGAAATAAGATTGTATGTACCTATATCTCGAGAGAGTATTTCCTCCGCCAGTTGTATCCCTTCGTGACACGAGTGCATGCTTCTCGAGGCGGGGGCGTACAGCTTAAACTCGTATAAACTGTATGATGAAGCTCGCTTCGCTTCATCCCCTACGCTACGCAGAGCAGCGGTGATTGCATGGCCTCTTCACATTTAACAGTATTATGATTAAAATTGACTTTTATTCCGCTCATCACCATGAATACCGCCGGAACCGTCGCTCGAAACTCTCAAAATCCACGTAGAACAAGGGAAAACAGAAATCTAATTTCGAAAAACACAGCATCGTATGGCTCCTACTCATACTAGCGCTGACATTTGAACAACGCATCTCATTCGCAACCGAAGAAATTGGCGCTCTGGGATATCCTGGGCAAGATCTGCTCCGTTCGACAACAGCCGGAAAATTCTCGCATAGCGCGATGACGAGGCGGATGAAAGAAAACATAAACAAGCTG
The DNA here is from genome assembly GCF_943734655.1 of Sabethes cyaneus. Lineage (NCBI taxonomy): Eukaryota > Metazoa > Arthropoda > Insecta > Diptera > Culicidae > Sabethes > Sabethes cyaneus. Next base: position 75,504,038 of record NC_071354.1, on the reverse strand, counting down.
TAGACGGACGGTGACAGCCCGGCTCAAAGGCGCTCTTCGTAATAAAATAGTACTATAATGAAATGAGATTCGACCACGAAAAACACATAACCAACATGTCATCTCTGGCAATTTCCCAAGCACGGTAGGTATATGAAAACGAAAAGTTGTGCATAAAATAAAAAGAAAAATAATGATTTGCTGCCTGACGAGAGAAACGTAAAAAAGCGCTGCTACATGTCCACTGCCAGGAGCTATAAGAAAATGAGCAACGGCCACACAACCGTGCAGTCACCGGAAATGTACCATGGTAGCATGGTAGGTAGCACGTTATGATGGCCAACGTTTCTTGTTACCAGGGCAGGACCCATTATCAGGCACACTACATAGATTGATGGAGAAAAAAAAGCGAACAAACATAGTCTGAAGAGAGTCTGAAAAAGACGTGCGGCATTTCTGGGTTTTCGCGTTGACAGTTCCTTTGTGATGCGAGATGCGACTGGCAGTAGATAAAACTTTATTAGCTGACGACATACCGCGCGATAATCGGGCTAAATATTTACCAAAATTTGTCTTGCATGGTTGTATATTCAATAAAGCTGCTGCTGTTATTTCTTTTATAATATAGGGGAAGACTGTCCAGAACGCACCGTGGGGGTAGAATGGCCCATGCTATTAATTGCTTAAAAACGCGGAAACTATTTGGTAAAATTATGAATGCGCATTTTATATTGGTGTAACACACGCTAATTCATAATTATGTAGCATGTAAAAGCATCAAACATAGCCACATCCAATAAAAACAAGCGATTATCCGCGATCTCATTCCACATGTAAGAAGTCACGGTTTTCTCTTAAGCTTTTACCACTAGTCGGTATGCAAATTTCATAATAAATACAGTCTATCTAATTGATATACTGTCATACTCGATGATTCATCACAAAAACGGCATTAACTATGCATATTTTTCACATATATTGCAAAAAACTTCAAAATACAAAACAGGGGCAGTGTTGGGGCTTACCAGATAGCTGGTGGAGATCCGGAGGATTTTCTTCCGTGTCTAGCGACACGGCCCAGAAGTTGCCGATGCGGTAGAATACCTGCTGCTGTAGATTCGAGTGCCACCTTTCCAAGTGGCTAAACGGCTTACAAAATAGCGATCACCTGGATGATATCACACAGAGCACAGAAGAACTTCACTTGAATTGGAGTGGAATCTTCACACGCGATCGATAGGCTTAACTGTTGCCTAATTTAGCTCAATATAGCACAGACACCTTATACTGTGGTTGACCAGTGGCAGATTAAGAATTTTCACATTCGAAATAAGGAGAATAAAGCGATCCGTTTACTTTGGAGTTTATTACGTAACTACTCTATACAAATTTATCGGTGGTGGCCTAATGCCTATCAGTGCTCGATCTTCGGATCGAACGATCGTGCAGCGAGAGTGTGTAATCATTCTCACGCTCTTATCAGTGACGAGATAAATCTTTTAGATCTATTTCGTGTTAGGGATGTCCATGTTAACTTAAGCCTATTTCTCGATTATCTATATCATTATTGTTTTAGTTGGTTCAATTTAATTTAAGTGTAGGTAAGGTTTAAATATAAGTATTTTTAGATTGATTATAAGCTAAGTTTAGTTAGATAAACTAAGTAACTGTTAGATTAAGATTTTAGATTGAAGTATTTATAGTTTTACATATTTCAATTTTAAACACTCCGGCCACCTTGAACTAACTATGGTTTGGTTCAACACTATTTACACTATTTACAAATCTCTTTCTTCGTGGTTGCCTGGAGAACGAAAACAGCAACACGTGACTCCTCGGCTCACTTCGTGTATTTCCGCAAGTAATGGATCATAGAAGTTGTTGAAAAACTAGTAAACACTCAGGTGTTACTCGTCGACAGCTGGGAAGAAAAAGACCAAGGTAGATTGAACGGGTACAGGTAAGGGATTGGAACCGCAATTACCTGCTTGATTCCCACGCAGACATCGAGCATCATTTGGCATGCTCTACCAGGTCTCCTTCACGGTCAGCAGAGTTTGGGAAGTCCGGAACTGGAAGCAATGCTATTTTAGCAACGAGTCTGATAACGGCATCTGACGTTGCTGTTTTGAGGGTGACCACACGGGTTATGCCATCCTTGCCAGGATGCGTTTTCAGGATTTTTCCGCGGGGCCATTGAAGTGGCGGTAAATTAACGTCCTTGATGATTACAATTCTGCCAGGCTCAATGCTAACGGGTTGCTTGCAGCCCTTGGTGGCTCGTGATTGAAGCTGTTGGAGATATTCCGGATACCATCTTGACCAGATTCTTTGAAAGCGTTTCTGCGTCACTTCCCAATGCGACAATCGGTTGTCTGGAACGTGTTGAATGCTGCGCTCAGGAACAGATTGAAAGCTGGTTCCAATCAAGAAATGCCCTGGTGTCAACACTGCCAAATCGGATGGGTCGTTTGGGAGGGGTGTGAGAGGTCTAGAGTTCAGACACATTTCAATTTGTGCAAGCAGGGTACACATGTCTTCCTGTGGAACATTGGTAGTTCCAATTTCTCTCAGCAAATGGGTTTTGGCGGACTTGACGGCTGCCTCCCACAAACCGCCAAAGTGGGGAGCCCGCGGAGGGATGAAACACCATTTTATTTCATTGTCCATAAGCCAGTTCAAGATCTGCCTTCGGTCTTTCAGATTAACCTTCCACATCTCGAAGATTCGATGAAGTTCATTTGCTGCTCCCTTAAATGCGGTGCCGTTGTCGCTGTGAATCTCACACGGTTTACCACGCCGGGCAACGAAACGGCGCAGAGCAGCTAAAAACGCTTGGGTGGACAGATCGGAGACGAGTTCAATGTGTACGGCACGTGTCGCAAAGCACACAAAAATGGCAATATATGCTTTCACTGGAGCTCGATTTCGGACTGGTGATTTCAAGTATACGGGGCCACAATAATCGATCCCGCTAACGGAAAATGGTCTGGCGGGCGTCACTCGGGATGACGGCAAGTCGGCCATACTTTGTTGTACTAACGTTGGCCTACATCGGAAGCAGGTATGACACTGGTGATACACACGTCGGACAAGATTGCGACCATTTAGAAGCCAAAACCTTTGGCGGATCGTGGCAAGAGTCAGCTGCGGGCCGGCATGTAGTAGACTTCGATGGTAGAATTCAACTATAAGCATTGACAATCTGTGGTTTGCTCGGAGTACAATCGGGTGCTTGGCGTCGTCTGGAATATTGGCATTACTGAGTCTACCACCAACCTGTATGATGCCTTCTTTAGTCAGGATTGGATTTAACCATGTTAGTGGTGAAGATTGTGAAACACGTTTGTTTGAACTGAGGTTTGCTAATTCATTCGGGAACATTTCACGCTGTGCCAGGCGACATAATGCTATATCTGCTTCTTGCAGATCAACGGTGGATAACGTTTCAAATGGATCTAGTTTGGTTTGTTGTTTGCACGCTCGAAGTGCGCGAAAATATCGCATGCAGTATGCGAAGTTTTGTAAAGCTGGAGAATCGACTAAAGAGTTCCTCAGCGAAGGGCTTGTCGGTACTTACTACCGGTATGGCGACGACGTTACTTCGTGCTTCTGGCATTACGATAGGATTCGGAGCTGGTAGGTCTGTGACAGGCCATTGTGTTGGTGGCAGGGATAACCACTGAGGACCGTGCCACCAGAGCGGATGATCAAGAATTTCGGAAGGATTTACGCCGCGGGATATAGCGTCAGCTGGATTACACATCCCTGCAACGTGATTCCAGGTGTAGGCTTCGGTGGTAGCCTGAATCGACGACACTCGATTGGCTACGAAGGTTTTCCAACGAGAGGGACTGCAGCGTAGCCACTGGAGGACTGTCAACGAGTCTGTCCAGAAATAAACTTGTGCACTGTGCGATATCTTCAGCGAATGTTCTACCTTCTTGAACAGGCTAGCGGATAAACTAGCGGCGCACAACTCCAAACGGGGAATAGTTTGCGGTTTCGATAAATGAACTACTTTGGATTTCGACATCAACAGGTGAACCCGAACTATTCCAGCGGATTCAGATCGCACGTAGCAGCAGGCTCCGTAAGCCTTTTCCGATGCATCGGAGAAGAAATGGAGTTGGATAGTCGCCGCGTTGACCAAGGATACAAAGCGTGGTATACGAACATTAGTGATGACGTCTAACGTTCCATGGAATTGCTTCCATTCTGACTGCAGTCGAGAAGGAAGCGGACGATCCCATTCGTAAGAATTGCCATCATGCATTTTCAATGCCCACAGGCGCTGCATGAACTGCAAGCTTGGCAACCGTAATGATAGGGCCTACTAACCCTAGTGGGTCGAATATTCTGGCAATATACGACATAATCAATCTTTTTGTTAGCACGGAAGCGGGAAGTGGCATCTGTACTTTAAAGCGAAAGGTGTCATTCCTCGGTTCCCACGTGAGTCCTAAGGTAGAAACCGATGGCTCATCGTGGAGATCTACAACTGGAGCAATGGCTAAATCCTCTGGGGGTACTCCGACAAGAACTTCGGGTGTGTTCGACGCCCACTTTTTCAACGGGAAACCAGCTTCAGCCAGCATCGCCGACAGGTCACGTCTGAGTTGGATTGCGGATTCTACTGTGTCCACACCAGACAGTAGGTCATCCACATAAAAATCACTCCGGATTGTTGCAGCGGCTCCTGGATACTTTTCTTTGTTGTCAGTTGCAACTTGAATCAGCGTACGGGTCGCCAAGAACGGAGAAGACGTAAAGCCATACGTCACGGTTTGCAGCTCATACGTCGAAACGGGATCTTCTGGTTTATAGCGCCACAGAATACGCTGGTATGGGCGGTCATTCGGGTGGAGTAGGATCTGCCGATACATTTTTTCGATATCGGCTACGATGGCAATGGAATGAATGCGAAATCTCATGATGATAGATAGTAGATCCTCTTGGACAACTGGGCCAGTTAGTTGTTTGTCGTTCACAGAGAACCCACTAGACGACTTGCACGATGCATCGAACACTACACGCGTTTTGGTTGTTGTGCTCGATTCTTTAAACACCGGATGATGTGGCAAATAACTGTGTGGTACGGAATCATCTACTGGATCGCTAATTCTCCGCATGTGGTGCAGGGTTTCATATTCCCTCATGAAGTGGTGATACGATTCCTTAACTGACGGATCTCGCTCTAGCCGTCTTTCGAGATTGAGAAAACGGCGTTCGGCGATTGAGCGTGACTCTCCGAGTGACACGAGTGGATCATGGGTGAGTGGTAAGCGAACGATATAACGACCCGACGATTCGCGAGTGGTGGTAGCGGTATATAGATTTTCACACTGAGATTCTTCGGCAGAGTAGAGGGTGCACGGCTCGACGGTCTCTAGTTCCCAAAATCTCTGTAGAGCTTGTTCTAGATTACGATCTGCGGTAGTTAGATGACAGACTTGAGGAATTTTTGTGGTTTGGACGGATACCGGTCCAGCAACGGTCCATCCAAAAACGGTCTCAATTACGAGCGGTAATCCTTCTCCTAGAGAGGATTTGCTACCAGTATGTAGCTCATGGTAAACTTCTCCACCAATGATCATATCGATCTCGGTTGATGCATGGAATCGGGAGTCTGCCAATTCAAGATTGGGAATCATCCACGTGGATGTATCGATGGGTACGGTAGGCAGATTAACCGTGGGTCGTTTCAAGATTAGAAACTCAAGCGTTGTGGTGTACCTTTGAGATCGAGAACGTATGGTAGCAGTCAACTGTCGCTTGACCTGCTTTGTAGCTTCACCGATACCGGCGACAGCAATGTCCACTGTTGTGCGACGGAGATTGAGTGCGTTGGCAAGCTTCTTGGTCATGAAGTTGCACATGGATGCGGAGTCGAGCAGCGCTCGAGCGGAATGTGACTGGCCGTTCTGGTCTACAACCAGCAGGGAAACGGTTTGCAACAGGACTATTCCTTGGGGTGATTGAACCTATAAACTGGCTTGGGGAATCGGATTCGCTGATCCGGAATTCATAACACTGGACACGGATGAAATTGGTTCTTGGATTCGTTGGTTTGGCAAGATTGCCGGCGTTGAAGAGATCTTCATGGGTGCTACCTCGTGCAGCAGAGAATGGTGCTTTTCATGGCAGGTGCGACAATTGAATTTGGACGTACAGGTCTTAGATTGGTGTCCAGAGCGGAAACAATTCCAACAAAGGTGTTTCTGGGAAACCAACTCTCGTCGTTGGCGTATGGGCATCTTTGCAAACATTTGGCATTGGAACAGGAAGTGTTTCTCTGAACACGCGATACACTGGGGTGCATTGGGGACTTTAGCGGTTGCATTCATTGCTAATTTAAATTGCTTCTTCGGATTCGGAAAGGAACCGGCCACCTTGGTAAGGCCGGAATGGGATGATCTTTGTTCTAGATCTGTGACGAATGATTTTAACATTCTAGCTCGCTGGTACAGGAAATCAATTAACTGTTCGTAGGTAACATCTTCATCTTTCGACGTCATTTCTTCCCACGCTCGTAGGGTAGCAGGGTCTAACTTGTAGGACAGTAAATTCACTAACGGGGTATTCCAGTGGCATATGGGTTCTCCAAGCTTCGCTAACGCCTTCACGTGTCTCTGAAATTCATCTACCAAGTCATGCAGCTCCTGAGAATCTTCCTTCTTGACCGGTGGGAGGTCATAAATTGCTCGAAACAGCTGACGTTTCAAGTATCGTTTGTTGTCATAACGTTTTAGCAGGGCATCCCAGGTTGAAGCATAATTGTCCGCGCTGATGTCCACCGATTCGAATGGCTTTCGAGCCTCTCCCTCCAAAGACTGCAACAGGTACTGAAGTTTTGCCACCGTCGGTATATCTGCATTCGAATGCACCATGGAACTGTACGTATCACGGAAAGACAACCATCGGGAAAAGTCTCCGTTAAACTTGGGTAAATCAATTTTCGGTAATCGAAGATGGAACGCTGACGATGATGTAGAAACATTTTGCATGACGGTACTATTCATCCCTGGAGGTGTATCATCACCGCGTTTCATCAGCAAGAAACCCTTTGTCTTACAAAAACGTGTTTCGAAATCAGCTCGCTCACTTAGGTGCGTCTCAAAAGTCTCAGCGTCATCATATCGTTCGATCGATTCTTGAATCTCGATGAATTGCCTATAACTTCGATCCAATGCCTCTAAGCGGATAGGAATCTGGAATACATCGGCTTCATCATCAAACTCCGTCACAAACTTTTCGACGGAATCTCGAACAACGAATAGCGCTTTCCGCTTTCTTATGCAATCAGCCAATTTCCTTTCAGCTGCCATATTGCACTAATACCACACTACCACCACAGATTGACTAAACGAAACGAAAATGTCGGAAAACGGCACGTGATCGATAACGAAATATCCTTCCCGGCGCGTCGTACCGTTTTCTACACGGCGGAAAATGACACAAATCGAACGATTTTACTCCTTCCCGTCGCGGTGTGCCACTTTCTATAACCACAATTGTCGAAAAATAACACCAATCGAACGAAAAATCCTTCCCGTCGCGGGGTGTTACTTTTTACGCGGACGATTGACCGATGGATGGCACGAGAATCGAACGAAATCTCCTTCCCGACGCGACGTACCACCCACGCGAATGCTTAAACCCACTCACCACCACCTCAATATGTGCATGCAAATGAAACGCAAGAATGTGCTGTATAATTTATTTGCAATCAGCAAGAGTTGCGCAATTATCAGTATTGGCTCACCGTCCTAATACTGGCTGATCGATGCAATCGATCGGTATCAAAATGGCACCGATATGGCTTGGTTTAATGCCATACAATTCACCGGGTATTGTTCGATGCCGGCGCGTCACTTTGCCACAAAATGAACTGGTGTACTCACTGCGCGGGTCCTTCTGGTCGGGGGTCCCTCCGATCCGGTTCGAAGGACCAAATGTTGGGGCTTACCAGATAGCTGGTGGAGATCCGGAGGATTTTCTTCCGTGTCTAGCGACACGGCCCAGAAGTTGCCGATGCGGTAGAATACCTGCTGCTGTAGATTCGAGTGCCACCTTTCCAAGTGGCTAAACGGCTTACAAAATAGCGATCACCTGGATGATATCACACAGAGCACAGAAGAACTTCACTTGAATTGGAGTGGAATCTTCACACGCGATCGATAGGCTTAACTGTTGCCTAATTTAGCTCAATATAGCACAGACACCTTATACTGTGGTTGACCAGTGGCAGATTAAGAATTTTCACATTCGAAATAAGGAGAATAAAGCGATCCGTTTACTTTGGGGTTTATTACGTAACTACTCTATACAAATTTATCGGTGGTGGCCTAATGCCTATCAGTGCTCGATCTTCGGATCGAACGATCGTGCAGCGAGAGTGTGTAATCATTCTCACGCTCTTATCAGTGACGAGATAAATCTTTTAGATCTATTTCGTGTTAGGGATGTCCATGTTAACTTAAGCCTATTTCTCGATTATCTATATCATTATTGTTTTAGTTGGTTCAATTTAATTTAAGTGTAGGTAAGGTTTAAATATAAGTATTTTTAGATTGATTATAAGCTAAGTTTAGTTAGATAAACTAAGTAACTGTTAGATTAAGATTTTAGATTGAAGTATTTATAGTTTTACATATTTCAATTTTAAACAGGCAGAATGCATCACAGCGGGATCGAACAGTTATAAAATGTTTTTAATTTGCAGTACATCTTTTGTTTCGGATTATTTATTAAAAATGTAGCAATATTATGTATTGTATAGGAGTTAGAATTTGCCTTAAACCTAATTGTACATTGTATAACTTACAATATTTCATCACACATCAGTTGGAGAAAATTAGATGATTAAATTTTATTGCCAATTATGTTGAGATATGAACCCATTATGTCCCAGCAAACAAGCGTTTGCAACAAACGCTATAACGAACGCTTTCGCCATTTCGGCAGCCTAGTTTTAGGAGTTTATTTACCACGTGATTGGATGGTAAATTTTTTGGTTGCGTTCAACGCCTAGCTGGGCAAACTAGGTGCGTTTTGTCCACGGGCTTTGGCGTTCTGCCTCACATAATGATTTTGACCTTTGCCAAAAATCGTCAAAAATAACAAAAAATACTGGTTTTTGTTAGGAAATTTCACCAGGAGTAAGTGTAAAAAAGATCCCAAAGTCTTCTAGAAGTCGAAAAACGTGGAACAAACACGCCGTTGCTCTGGAAAATGATGTTTTGCTTAAGCGGTGCATTCTGCACCACCTTACCCTACCGGTTTGTAATTTTCTATTCATCACTACGAATGACAGAATTTAAAATACTCTCATATAATAAGAGATAAACAGAAATTAAATCAGACGGTTCAGCAAAAAGGACGCGAGGACAAAAATATCACAAATTTGTGCTTGGCTTTGTCACTGAAGACAAACAATAGTCTACTGTTTCGCTTGCATTGATTTTGCTACAATATTGTTTTTAATTTTGTACCTAAATATTATTTGTACCGCAGAACTTAGTGTTAACAGCGGGAATATCAACAGAAATTTATTTTTTAACGAAAAAAGTCTTTAAAGAATAATTATAAATTCTCTCCGAGCGCCTTAGTGACGACGACTCAGCCGAGAGCCGGGGTGGGCCTGGTTAACTCTCCTAGCCCCGTTTTTAGTCTGGCATAGATTGCCTCCGCCGTCCCGGGGTTTCTAGTAATGATATCGAGGTCGTCTGCGAAGGCTAGGAGTTGGCTACTCTTGCTGAAGATAGTTCCTCTCGTTTCGATGCCCGTTCGCCGCACCTTCAATAGCGATATTGAATAACATGAACTGTCCATCCCCTTGCCGCAACCCTCTGCGCGATTTGAAAGGACTCGAGAGTGTCTCCGAAACGCGCTCGTAGCACATCACTCGCTCCAGAGTAGCTTTGATCAGCCGCGTCAGTTTGTCCGGAAAACCGTACTCGATTATTTTATCCGCCATAGCTGTTCTCGTTCAACTGTATTGTATCCGTATGCTGCTCTGAAATCCACGAAAATATTATGCTTGGGCACGTTGTACTCCGGACATTTCTGGAGGATTTGTCGTAGAGTAAAAATTTGATCCGTAGTAGCACGGGCACCCATAAAGCCCGCCTGATACTGCCCTACGAATTCTCTTGCTATTAGGGATAGAAGACGCAACAAAATCTGGGAGATCATCTTGTAGGCGGCGTTGACCTACGTGATGCCGCGGTAATTACAGCAAACTAGCCGGTTGCCCTTTTTGTAGATGGTACAGACAACACCTTCCATCCACTCCTCCGGTAGTTTCTTCTCCCAAATCCTTGAAATTATCCAATGAAGTGCCGTTGCTAGCGGTTCTTGGCCATTTTTGTAGAGCTCTGCCCTTTCCGGTGGCTGTATCATTCTTCAGCTGACGAATTACTAGCCGGATCTCTTCGAGATCGGGAGCCAGCACACTGTTATCGTTTGTAGGCACTCCGAGTATAACGAGGTTCCGTCTCCTGCTGCTATATCGCCGTTGGAGTGATCATCGAAATACTCCTTCCACCTGTCCACCACCTCGCGCTCGTTTGTGATTAGATTCCCTCCCCCGTCCCTACACATGTCAGGTTTAGGTGTGTAGCACTTACGAGTTTGGTTCACTTTCTCGTAAAACTTGCGCATGTCACTAACCCGGAATAGTTGTTCCAGCTCCTCACGATCTCTGTCTCCTTCGGGCATTTTTTTCCCACCTCAGAATCGTGGTCAACTTATTTCGCGTTTGTCGATACTTGGCCAAATTCTCTCTCGTGGATATGCTTAGATAGTTTTTCCAAGCTCTTTTTTTCCTCTCTTCGCTTGTTGGCATTGCCAGTCAAACCAATCATTTCGTGCACTCGAGATTTCCACTCCTAGCACTCCAAGATTGCGGTCTCGTTGACGGCAGAGCGTTTCATACTCCATCCGTTTTCGAGGGTCGAAGTATCTAGCTCCACAGAGGAAGGCAGAACTGCATCCAGCACGCACACGTAGTTTTCGGCAACTCGCGGGTTGTCTGATTGCCGAATTTTCAACCGAGGAGAGCGGCTTTGTATCGAGGTATAAACCGTCTAAAGTTTTGAGCGCACATGTACTGCTACCTGGCAATAGTCCGAGTAGATATCCGCACCCCGTTGGAAACGTACGTTGGTGATGTTCGAGGAAAACCGGCCCTCGAAGCGACCTGGAGATCACCTGACCAACGAACCTCGAATCATAAGGTTCGTTGGTCAGGTGATCTCCAGGTCGCTTTGTGGATATCTATGCGGAGAAAGAAAGTGCTTCTGATCACCAAGCCTCAGGAAGCTGCAAAGTATGTACATCGCTGGCCGTTATAGTTCGTGTCGGTGTGCAGGCTATGGAACTCGGTTACCGATCCTTACATTGCTTCCCTGCCGACCTGGGCATTTATATCCCCGACGACCATCTTGATGTCCCGTCGTTAGCAGCTGTCGTACGTTGCCTCCAGTGGCGCATAGAACGCTTCCTTCTGGTCGTCGAGTCGACCTTCGTGTGGACAATGTACGTTTATGATGGTATAGTTGAAGAAACGGCCCTTTATCCTCAACACGCCCATCCTATCATTGATCGCTTTCCAGTCCATTACGCGATCCTGCATTTTGCCCAACACTACGAAGTCCGTCTCCAGCTCGTTGGTCGCTCCACCGCTCTGGAAAAATTGGGCTTTGCCGCCACTGATCCTCCACACCTTCTCGCCTTTGCGACAGATCTCCTGCAGCGCCACGATGCCGAACTATCGGGGTTCTAATTGATCGAGCAGCACCCTGTTGATACCAACGAAATTTGGCGATCTGCAGTTTCTGATACCATGTCTCCTTACAGTGACGAGACAACACTGTGCCTCCTTCCCTGTTAGTATACGACCTTAGTTTCCATCGCGGTTGATTTCCCGATCTCCGCTAAGGTTGCTCGTATTCCGGCTGGTATCACGTAGAGGTAGGGATAGGAGTTGCTGGATAAGAGGCTTAGGACCACTATGGGGTCTGTTTTACGCATTATCCAACCATTTACCAATCAGTTGTGGACACTTCTATTTAATTTCCGTTACGCTTCTTTCCGTTATATCGAAAATCAATCTTCGCGAAAAATCTCTCTTTTTTACGTCAAGAAATCAATCCTAGCCTAACCGAATCTGAGGATGTAGAATACTTTAGCATTTAAAAGTTATCGTGGAGAAAAAGTTATAACTTTAATATCAATTTGAGATTATGATGGAAACGTCACATATACTTATCATATATTTCAAGACAGAAATAGTATCATAGAAATCGTCACATTTTTTAAGTCTTGTTGTATGTTGACATTGCTCATACAGCTACATAAAAACAATCACACTACCGGAAAATTACTACTCGTCCTGCTGGCAATGTGACAATGACTGTCACAAACTTACATCCAACAAACGAAGACTCCGCCGACGACGCCCGGAAAGAGGATGTCTGCATCCGCACTGGGTTCCTCTCTCGCCGCCGCCGCGATCGTCTCATTCAGAATGGCCTCATTCCCATAATCACTGGACCGTTTACGGTCATTAAGCTACTTTACTTCCCGGAGGAGAAAAAATAACACCCCGACGCCGTGAAAGAAACTGTTGTGAAAAGTTAGCAAGAAAAAATATCGATTTTCTGTCAGGAGAATTAAATTTCTTACACTCCACAGAGCTGTTTCCACGTTTGAATTAAATTTGCCCGCGAAAACTAAATAGACGGCGAACTAGCCTCCCCTCTTACGTCGTTCAGTATTCAATAGAATTGAAAACTAAAATCCATTCCGTTGCATTTTAATTGATTGGCGTATTTTAAATGAACCTAATTTAAACAAGTACTTTTCAGCTGGTTGACCGTCTTTAAAATAGCCCACCAAAAAAACAGGCCAGACCTTTCGTCATGTCGACGTTGTCCTCTTTCTGCCGACACTTTAGTCGGACGTCGCCATTATTCCGCGAAAAAAAAGTAAAAATAATAATAGACGGAAGTGCGAAGAAAAGTGAACTGACCTCTCGCTATTTCGCGGCCAACGGTGCCTGCAAGGATGGTGTGCACCCGGCATTGGTCGATAGATGCGGAAGTTGAAACGGCAACCAGAGTGTCTGGCCAGCAGGACCAAAGGTGTGGTGTGGCTTGAGGTGGGTGGTATGGTGGTAGCTTTGGATCTTTAGCTTTTTTTTCGCCACTAACTGCCTGCCTGCTTGCTTCAGACGACTGCAGTCCGGCAATTGTTGGAAGGTCAATGAGAAAAAAAAACTGATTTTACTTAATTTGTGAATTGAATATTAAATTAAATTGAACTCTCGGTTTCGTTTGTCCTCTCGGCGTCACATGATGAGAAGAAGAAAGTTTTTAAAAAATTTACTGCTGAAAATGACGTCCTTTTTCTACACAGTTTTAAAACTGATTCAAATTAGTAAAATTAGTAAATTATCAAGCAAAGTATTTCTCAGCAATTTTTTACATTTTTTTAATACTTTATCATCATTGGTTTAAAATGGAATCAATTCCTTCAGTCTTCTGAAGATTGGTTGTCGAATGGTGCTATTTCGCGATTTTTTTGTGTCAATTGTTAAACTTACATGGTTTTCGCAATTCACGTTAGCCGGGCTGCGAGAGTCGACCGAGGTCGTTCAAAACGAAGAGTTTTGACCACATTTGTGGCTCGAATCAACGTTAGTTAACGCGTTAAGGATCTTACGTCAATATAATCTAAGAAGTGCCGACAGCTAATCAAAAAGTGGTTGTTTTGTATTTGTCTTATTTTGTCCTCCAGGTATACTGGTGTAGGAGTTCATACTAGAAGAAGGTACTACGTACGGAAATGTTCTTGGAAGTGGCAAAGTTGCTTAAGTCTAAGAACCATTTCGTTGGACAGCTGGTATACGATGAACTATCCAATTACCAGGTTTGTATACCTTCTTCTGACCGATCAGGGCTTTAAAAATCCCGATGTATCATCTGCCGGATAGTGGCGATATTGTGACCATCCCTGAATGTACGTTACGTATCTTTGGGCCCTTCCAGCACATTATCTTATACTTCGTTCTTTGTAATGAATTTTATTGGTGGCACTTTACTGGGCCTGCGACACCAACCCCTGTCTCTTCCAATATCAAAGAACTATTCACGGCACCGCAACGGCACAAGAACGGTGATCAGACGCCCTTTACATGGAGTTCAGACGCCGTTTCGAGCCGCTCAGGGCAAACGCTAAGAAGGCCTTTGCTGTTGCTGTCGATCTTGCCGCAGTTGTTCGAATCCCACAGCTGGCACCGCATGGAGGTAGAAATAAATGTTGCTGGATAAGACGTTAGGATCCATTGTAGATTCTATTATCTATATATTATACCTATGGTTTCATTATTCGGAGTTCTCTATAGATGAGTACTAGGAAAAATCTTCGGTGGCACACAGAATTCAGAATATTGAGCTCAAGTGGCAAGCTCCCCATGGTTATAGTATACAGGACCTTGAGTCAAATTGCACGCACTTAGCGGCTGATTGACGAATTCACTTCGGGAGTTTGTTTATCGCCAAACGACGGCATGCAACGGCGTCTTTTTGAAATCGTATTTTGAACATAAATTTCAATCGAGTTTTATCAACGATCATCGCCAAAGCAAAGCAAAGCCTTGGTGCTAACTTGACCATTTGTTCTTATTTGATAAATATCGCAGCCAACTATTAATGTATTGGACAATTGCGGGCTCGTCTTATAATCTTATTGAATCTTACAGCTTCTTCAAGTCGAGATTCTTATCTACGACGACTGACTTAATAAGACCAGTGTCATACCTCGAGGCCAACTAGGAGATTGAACATGGTCATGGTAGCAGAAAATCACTATAGAAATCACCAGCAGTCGCCTGAACCTGACTCATTCAAATTGGATAGACATAGGTAGCTTCTTCACCAGTTCACCAAGCAGCGAATAGAGGCTTTCTCGAGAAGATTTTTAACCAGCATAGCTGTCTCAACTTGCGGTGTATGCGAGAGCGGTGTATGGAGGAGAAGGATGAACCACGCAGCTTTTCGGTGAATCCAGTATCCAGAAAGTTGCTAAAGCTGGGTGCAATGCGTGGGACATGTTGTGAGAATGCCGGACAACAATCCCACAAAAATGGTGTTAACCTCGAATCCGGTTGGTACCAAACACACAGGTGCGCAGTGTACTGGATGGTTAGACCAAGTGAACAAGACCTGGAAAGTGTGGGAAATTCGTGAAATTTGAGACGGGCAACCATCATGGATTGATTTTATTGATGGAACACTGCAGGTGAAATCCTAAAGGACATCGCACCAGGATAAATAAGTAAGTAACTATCTCAACGTGGTTGTAAACGCGATTAAGCTACAGACACAACAATTTAGTGACAATAATCCTGCGCAGAGCCTCTCAAGTACTATCAAAATCCACATAAGCCACATAAGGCATTCAACGGGCTTTGTAGTGTTGGCCGGAATGCAGGATCGCAATTGGAAGGCGATCAACGTGAGAATGTGTGTATTGAGGTTAAAGGGCCCGCACGAAGGTAGACCCGACGATGAGAAAGAAGCGTTCTACGCGAGGCTGGAGGCAACGTACGACAGTTGCTCGTCACGGACATCAAGATCGTCATCGGGGATATGAACGCCCAGGTCGGCAGGGAAGAAATGTATAGACCGGTGGTAGGACCCCATAGCCTGCACACCGACACGAACGATGACGGCCAACGATGTATAAACTTCGCAGTTTCCCGAGGCCTGGTGATCCGAAGCACCTCTTTCCCGCGCAAGGATATCCACATAGCCAACTGGAGAGTGGAGATCACCTGACCAACGTACAATGAACCAAATTGACCACGTTCTCATAGAGGGCCGGTTTTTCTCTAACATCACGAGCGCACGCTCCCGACGAGGTGCGGGGTATTGATTCGGACCATTACCTAGTAGCAGTACATGTGCGCTCAAAACTGGCCACCGTATACCGGACACGTCAAAGCTGCCTTCCTCGGCTGAACATCAGGCAGTTAAATAACCCGCAAGCTACCGAGAACTACGCGAGCCTTCTTCCGAGGAGTTAGGTGCCTCAAAGACGGTTGGGGCAGAATACGCTCGGTCATCGGAGAGGTATTGAGCGGTGGAGGGGAAAAAACTGCTTGGAAAAATTATCCTTAGATAAATGCCACCAAAGGGATCCTGGCCAAATACCGACGAGCTAGGAACCAATTGACCACGATCCTGAAGAGGGAAAAGTGCCAAGAGGAGGACCGAGATCGTGAAGAATTAGAATAACAATTCCGAGCTAATGACACGCGCAAGTTTTATGAGAATGTGAACCAAACTCGGAAGGGCTACACGCCGAAACCTGACATGTGTAGAGACGAGGGAGGGAATCTAATTACAAAAGAGCGCGAGGTGGTCGACAGGTGGAAGCAGTTCTTCGATGAACACCTCACTGGCGAAGTCGCAGAAGGAGGCGGAACGGAAATTAACCTAGGAGCGCCCATGGAAGATAGTAATATCCTAGCACCTGATCTTCAAAAAGTCAAACGAGAAATCGGGCTGCTGAAGACCAATAAAGCCGCTGGGAAGGACCGCCTACCGGTAGAGCTGTATAAACATGACGGAGAAACGCTAGCAAAGGTTCTACACTGGGTTATTTCGAGGATTTGGGAGGAGGAAAAGCTACCGGATGCAAGGAGACGTTTGTCCCACCTATAAAAAGAGTGATCGGCTATACTGCTGCAACTATCGCGGTATTACGATGGTAAACGCCGCCTACAAGGTACTCTCCCAGATCCTGTTACGCCGGTTGTCACCGATAGCACAAGGTTTCGTAAGGAATTATCAGGCGGGTTTCGGGCGGCTCGCGCAACTACGGACCAAATTTTTACTATCCGACAGATCTTGCAGAAAAGTCGGGAGTACAACGTGTCCACGCATCACATCTTTATTGATTTCAAAGCAGCATATGATACAGTCGATCGAGACAAGCTATGGCAGATAATGCACGTGCACGGTTTTCCGGAGAAACTGACGCGACTGACCAGAGCTACATTGGATCGAGTGATGTGTTTCGTACGCATCTCTGGGACACTCTCGAGTCCCTTCGAGACGCGGCGAGGGTTGAGACAAGGTGACGGTTTATCCTGCATGCTGTTCAACATCGCTCTTGAGGGGGTGATCCGATGAGCGGGCATCGAAACGAAAGGCACGATTTTTACCAAGGGTAGCCAACTTCTAAGCTTTGCAGATGACTTCGATATCATAGCCAGGAACTTTGCGACGGCGGAGGCAATCTACATCAGACTGAACGCGGAGTCTAGGAGAATTGGGCTAAAAATAAATGCGTCGATGACCAAATACATGAAAGGAAGTGGCTCAAAAGAAACAAACGCGCGTCTCTCACGGACGGTAACCGTTGATGGCGACGAACTAGAAGTGGAAGAGGAGTTTGTGTATTTGGGATCGCTGGTGACCGCGGGCAACATCACTAGTAAGGAGATCCAGCGGCGCATCCAAGTGGGAAATCGGTGCCTACTTTACCCTTCGTAAAACGCTACGATCAGGAAGCATACGCCGCCGCAGATAACAAAGATTACAATGTACAAAACCCTTATTAGACCGGTAGTTCTTTATGGACTTGAAGCCGTGACGCTGCTCACGGAGGACATACGCGCCCTCGCCGTGTTCGAGCGGAAAGTGCTGCGGAAGATATTTGGCGGAGTACAAACTGAAAGCGGAGAGTGGCGGAGGCGTATGAAGCATGAGCTACAGGCACTGCTTGGGGAGACTCACATCGTACATCTAGCGAAAGTTAGCTTGCTACGCTGGACCGGACACGTCGTAAGTATGCCGGACGACAGTGCGACGAAAATAGTCCTCTTCAACAACCTCACCGGCACCAGAAACATGGGGGCCCAACGTGCACGATAGCTCGACCAGGTCGAAAGCGATTTGCGACTTCTGAGACGACTAGGAAATTGGCGACGAGTGGTCCAAGACCGAGTTGAATGGAGACGAGTGCTTGAAACAGCACGAGCCACCCCGGCTCTATGCTGAAGGAGAAGAAGGCATTCAATTCGGTCCGGTCGTCGCCATCGGCTCTTCCAACTAAATTTTTTCTCTGAGATATTTCTTTCACAATGCTACCTTCTTGACCTTAATCGCGTGCTCTTGTTCTCTAAGCTGCTTTCTTTCACTAGTTGGATCCGTTTGTCTTTCATTCGTTGTCGTTTTCTCGAGCAATCATTCGTCTTTCAAACGTTGCAAGCTATCGCAGTTGAACTATAAGACTTAGATAAAACCTCCGGCTTTTTTTTTTTCAGAGTAACATTGCTTCTTCTCGACTTCACCTTTGGAACAGCGCTGATCTTTTGTTTGTAATGCGTTTGATTTCACGTTATCTCGAAGTACATTCAGTGTTTGAATAAAAGTATCAAATTAATTTTAAAGTAGTAATCTGACAACGTACCTAGTCGAAAATGGTGACAATAACAAATTTCGATCTATAGCATATTTACGAGGTCTGCGCAAACATTTGAATAAAAGCCTAAGCAGCAAATAAATAAAGCAAGGTGCTAAAATAAATCATCGCTAAATAGTTTCCTTTGGCTCGTTTATTGCATATACATTGTTTTACAAAAAATGGTAACATCTAATAAATTTTATTGATACACCAAACATAACCTGTATGCTATCACACTTCTCTATGGCATCCAATCGCTATCCGAATCGTTGCCATTTGGTTCGTCTACACTGGAATGCTCAACCTCTCTGACCTTGTCAGGCTTCGTCATCTTGTTCCTAGGTACAACCAAGCTTCCACTCACTGGAACATCATCCGATACAACTACAATGCAGTCATCGCTCGTCTTATCTGCTTTTGGATCTATCTTTGGGGCCTGTTTGGAAACTACCTTCACAAACGAGGTTATCGACATCTGTAACACCTGTTGCTCCGGTCTAATTGGACCCTGATACCAACTAATGGGCACTTGTGGCGTTCGGTTCAAATTGGAGTTGCCGTACGGTACAGTACTGATTACCTCCTTCGGTCGAAGAAATCGAACAAATCGTTTCAGTTCGTCGTAACTGGAATGTTCGGAATACTCAACTCCAATTATGTTTATTTTACCTCGAAGCTGAGGACGACTGTTCTTTTCCCACCCGCTGGGGCGAATTGCAATTACGCTATCATATTGGTCTGGAAAGGAATCGAGGTAAGCCACTAAACCCTAAAACAAAACAAAGCGTTTCAATTATTTTAGCAGCCTGGCATCAATTCTCAGAATATCTCACATCGTACGATATTGTGTTAATGGAGAGAACATGAACATCGGCGTCCTTGGGATTATCGATCAACAGCTTCTGCTGCTCACTATCGGCAATAGCGTTCAGTGCCTTTCTTCGGTTTGGTTCTGTCCAAACCTTATAATTAAATTGGGTCGCCACCTCAGCCCACACTTTCTCTTTCCCAATCAGATAGCTTCCACAAACTATCAGTACCCTTGATCCAATGTTTCGATCCAAAAATGATCTGATCACTCTGCATACATCCGTTATGCTTTCCCATTGCGATTTGAATGCATACTTTGACGACAGATAGGTCGTATCCAGGTAGACTAGGTCAATGTCCATATTCCAGAATTCAGGATATTCTTCCATATCGGCGCTGGCACGGAAGTCACCCGTGTGCAGAATGTTAGTTCCGTCGGGTAACTGAAATAGAAACATAACGCCTCCCGGACAGCTGCCGAAGGGGAAAATTTAAGATAAAAAATAGTTTAAAAATATTTCGCAGGTCGTGTGTGAATGAGGTGTTTAGGAAAACATGTTTGAAACTAAGATGATAATATGAAATGAAGCAAATTCTTGCGAATCAAATAGGAGACAGTATTATAAATATAAGCAATTACAAAACCAACATCACTCACTGATTGGCATCCAGTGCCGTAATTCGAACCTCGTCAATCGTGATTGGCACATGCAATTCCACAGTTGTATAGTAATCCTCACTAACATTGATAAAAGCTTTCACCAGACGAGCCGTGATCGACGACATTATGAGGGGTTTGGCGAAACTTCGCTTTAGCCCAATATAATGATCGGCATGGAAGTGCGTCAAGAAGTAGTGGGACACCCCTTCGATATCACCGTACCGGAAGGCATCTACAGCAAACCTTGTTCCGGCAATAATTTTGTACTTTGGACAAATGGTTTTTCGGGTTTTTCTAGGCACGGGCCCTTTACGTGCAAGGTCTTGGGATTCTAATCCTTTTGTAGTGTTTAAAGACTTTCGTTTTGCTGTAGATACTTTTTGGTTACGTTTTTGTTTCGTGCTAAGTTTTTCCTTTTCCTTCACTGTAGAAACGTCATTTGAGTATCCGGAATCCGCTGTTTCTTCAGGTTCTTTACTAACGACAACTGAAACGTTGGTGTTCTCCATATTCCAGTCTTCTTTCTCTTTATCGTAACAGGCACTTTGAACTTTTTCTATTCGTTCCATAATCATTGCTGGATCGCTCGGTATGGGGCTCATTGGGGGTCCTTGCAGCTGACTCGCTTTTATAGGACTTGATTCTTCACTCAAGTTAATTTCTAGCAAACCCTCAATGTCCGCGTCCCCGGTGTTGATTGCGGGCATAGCCGATTCCTTCAATACTCGATGGTATCCGAATAAATTTTTATCCTCATTTTTAAGAAAAAAGTTTGTTATTCGCTTTTGTGACTCATCAAAATGTTTCTTGCTAAGCATCTTAATGTTTGTACTTTTGCATATCCGTTTTCGCTCTCTATTTCCTTTTTTTAAATTTGTCTTGGATACTGATTTACTGGAGGGCGTTTCTTGTGCCGATGTGTCGGTTTTCGATTTCAATGAACTTATGGCCATTCGCGAAGCTACAGAGTTTCGTCTAGATTTGACTGGCGTAAAAAATTGCGATATCACGCTTTTCTTCGGCGTCGGACTCATTTCTCTGTCACTTCCGCTACTGACCGATATGACGGATATCGCATTAAACGGTTTCTGTTCCTTGCTCGACTCTTTTGAGGATATGGTCATCGCATCTGGCGCTTTTGAAATTAGATCATCTTCTTCAGCCAGTGTACGATTCGTAAGTTTAAAAGGATCCTGCGTCAGTATGTTCATGATATCGTTATCCTCATTTGAAAGAACAGGAGATGAAGGCAGTGGTGTTTTCTAAAAGAAGAAGCTTAGTGTTAGCAACAAACCTGATTTAAAAA
This sequence comes from Sabethes cyaneus, assembly GCF_943734655.1. Lineage (NCBI taxonomy): Eukaryota > Metazoa > Arthropoda > Insecta > Diptera > Culicidae > Sabethes > Sabethes cyaneus. The sequence goes on along the minus strand of NC_071354.1, from coordinate 75,482,802 downwards.
TATGAAAATTCTTACAATATTAGAACATCGAGAGCTAGGCCTCGATGTACTGGCAAATTTTTGGGAAAGCGAAAGCCGGCTTGAGCACCTTCGACTCGTGCCTGGTACTGCCGTGTTTGCCATTTTCGATGCCAAATATTTTTAATTCACTATTTTCAAAGTGTAAACATTATAAAAAGAAATTGCATAGATAAAACACTGCAATGTATAATATGCACCCTGATAACATCACTCACTCTCTCCAAATCTCCACCCTTGGATGGTTTGTTTACATCGTGGACCTTGATGCAATTTTTCCTTTCGAACATGAAACAAGAACAAACATGTGTGACAAAAACGACTAAAACAAGGACAAAAAGGCAGAAAGGACAAGGACAAAAAGTGCGCAAGAAGAGGTACCAGATAAGCAGATTTTGTCTACAAGTTGAATAAATTTTTATAAAATAAATTTCAAAAGATATTGTCAATTGCAAGGAAAATTGTACCATCCAAAATGCGATATCGCTCATAAAAATGCTATTTTGCATTAAATCGTTTCGGTATCTTCGGCGCACTTATGCTTGGAAGATAATGAAAAAGTGCGCCGAAGATACCGAAACGATTTAATTGAGCTTGCTGATGTTTATCGTACGCACACATCGACGCGCGATTTGTTGTTGCTGTTGTTAGATTTTACATTGATTTTACACGTTTGTTTTTGTTTTCCCCCAGTTATACCCCGGTAAAAGAACATACGTTTGAGTGATAAACGATAAGTTCTTGCAGCATTTTGCACTGGGCTTAGCAAGCTCTATACAAAATAGCACTTTTATGAGCGATATCGCTTTTTGGCCTTGCAATTGACAATACATTATTAAGAATTACATTTTATTGCATTTGCCGCAAATTGACGTACCGATGGTTTCTGGATTTAATTTCAAAAAGGTCACATAATCAACCCTTTTGCATGGCTTATGCGACTATTTGATAAATAAATCCAGATTTTTGTTGTACAATAGCTTATCGAGCGTTTGCACCTGAATATTAGCTACATAATAACCGATTAAGCTACTGTGTTACCTGACTCACTGCGCATAGCGTTGTATTCGCGGTATCGTGTTGGTTCGAAAGGTTTCGAAAAATATCGCCCTTGTATCGAAACTATCGTTGATTTTGATCACTAAAAATAACGTACTTAAACGTTATATTGCAAGTGCTAGTAGTACGCAATAATTGTATTGTGAAACTGAATTGTTATTTATGCAACTTTTTACAAGTTAAATGCAATAACAAAAGCACAACTTATAAAAAATCGGTTGTTATCGATATTAGCTGCATATGCGTTATAAACGAATAAAACCCATGGTGACGTTTTATTTCAATAACACGCATATTCGCAGTGAGTCAGGTAAAACCACCCCATCGGCAGGCAACCATGTTTTCGCCGCCAACATCTCGTGTGTGCGAAAATGAGATAGCATGTCAGCATTGCGTTTCACTCGTTTCACTCAACTGCCAGCAGTCTGATTTGGGCCCGCTGTCAAATTTTGAGCCCAGGACATGCTGTCGCTGACGTTTACTGCAGCTCGATATAAGGCAATTTATGACGACAGTTTATGGTTTATATTCGAGCAGTGCAGCTTGTTGTTGTTTACATTGTTATGAAGAAGAAGATGGAGACACTTGTGGTACCCGCTCATACTTACACGGAATCGCATAACCAGTTGCCAGAGAATATGTGATATAAAAAGCAAATATGTTTCTGTCTCTCTTTTACTAATACCTGTTGTCGTTACCAGTAAGTGTCAAGATCATAAACAAACCAAAACCATATGATCTTAAACGTCACATAAAACACTCTATAGAGATGTCGATGGGCTGGGTAAAACAGTAGCCATTTCAATGGTCGAGATAAATATTCGAGCGGAAAAATTGTCGTTTTCGAGCAGTTTCTAACAATGCTTAAATTATCTGGCATCTCTTGCCTACCGATGGTTCGCGCAGTTCTCGCCTTTTCTCCCGCTTCCCCTTTCCAGTTTACATTTTTCCTTGATTGCCACCCTGTGTTAAACACAACTGTCAAGAAAACCGCGAATCGCGGATCAAAACTAGTTTTGTTTATATTGGTCCGTTTGCGTGGAACCTCAACGGCTAGTTTAAAAATTGTGAATATTTTGAGTGATTTTATGGTACATTCGGTGATGACTCTCGTTATTAATCAAGAATCTCTGGAAAAACTGAGTATGTATATTTTTTTTGATTAAGATCTTGCGAAGTACAATTATGTTTCCTTGTTAGGCCACGAGATTGAAGAGATACGCATTCGGGCACTCCACGACATTGAAAATAAAATAAAAAGGAGTTTGTGGGAAAATCATGACATAAAGTTTAAGCCACCTTCGGTGGTCAAAAGTCTTATCCGGTGGTTCGCAAATGTTCCTATCTGTGAAGAAGCAACGGTTTTAGAGCTGCTATCTATATTACTCAAGGTAAACCTGCTTTTATTCTTAGCTAGGCCAAAGTATTCTCAAGAGCATCATTTCAGAGCAAACATGGACAAGGCATCGTTAATCATTTTAGTAGCAGTCGCCTTATTAAAGAATTTAGTAAAATTAAATATCTCGTTGGTTCCAAGCCTGAGCTTGCCGCTATGGTTAACAACGTAACTCAGCTGGTAATAAATTGTAAAGAAACGGATCACAGCAGCGACAAGCTTGAGAGTATTAGCGAAAGTATATCCAGCCTCCGGATCGAATGCATTGACTTAACTGACAGTCCCAGACAAAGTATCAGCCCCAGTCCTAACGTTTGTACTGACCCAAATTTAAACTTCTACACCAAATGTTGGGAAACCCCACTGCCTTCGGATGCGAAAATCTTTAAAAACCTCAACGAATCGCTGCAACCGGGAAACGATGAAAAAGATATACACCACGCCATCAATTATCTCATACCTTCGATCAACGATTATCCTCCGGAATTCTTCCTTCAGCCACCATATATTTTTCACACTCTTTTAAGGCTAATAGGGACTAGAAATCTCAGTCTCCGCTCAGGTGTAGAAATATTTCATCGTTTCACTATTTCTCTACAAAAGAGACTTACATCACTTCAGCTAACTAGAATGTACACCTATCAAGATCCAAAACAGCAAAATCCGGATGATGGACGACTTTTGCAAATTTCCGTTCCAGTTGTTATACAGGAGCTTTTCAGTTTTGGGATTAATGGCTTAAAGGAAATTTCGGACGACCCCGACTTGCATGATTCAAACAAAATCTTTAATCTTTTTCACGAGATTCTGGAGTTTGGTAGTGTCATCCAGCTAGAAGAAAGCCATTTTAGTAAAATTCGACGCGAACTTGGTTATCTCGCCAAACATTTCCGTCAAGGCTGGGAATCGAACTTCAAGTCTTTTTCTGCAAGAACAAAGTATCTGGTGACGATTGATATTTTTTCTAAATATCTGCAAACCTTCGGCTCAAAGCGAAGTAATGAAAGCAGCGTACCATCTGCTAATAACGACACGTGCTTTCCTCATAAGCCTTCCTATAACCCGGCAGCTTTCGAAACAATCAATTCTACGACTCATCGACTGGCGTTGGAATCCAGCGATCAGAGCTGGCTTCACGAACTACAAATAGCCGCCCTCGATTATCCTATGAAACACATCTATTCGTCGGTGTATGAACCGTTACTGGAGCAAGTGCTCAAAGAGGACAACCGCAAATTGGAGATTCTACTTAGTGCTGATGAAATATTAGCTCCAGCTGTTAGGATTTTACGGCAACCAACGGCGTTTTCCGATGAGGAAGTGGTTTTCCTAGGGCTAGAAGCAATTGATACGCTGCATCTGCATCGATCAACAGACTTGGTGAAGTTGATTATTCGATCCGTTGGGAAGTAAGTGCATTACATTTTTTCTCCCATAGCTGATACTGAATTGAGCAACCTTTCTTGTGCCATTTTAGTTGCCAAATTTATTTCGAAGGAAACCTTAAACTGAGAGAAACCGCCGAGAAGCTAATTTTGCGACTTTTATCTCATTCAGATGAATTGATTAAAAGGTGAGCCAGTGGCAATTTGACGATAATAGTTAATAATATCAATCTTGTTTCAGTACCGCTTATGACCAGTGCAATGTAGTAATTAAGAATTACATCAGTTCACTGGATGAGGGCGCTATCGTGACCGATCGGAAAGGGTTGTCTAAAATGGGTGGAAAATTGCAATCGTTAGGAATTCCACTCACGGTAGAAATTTTGGTTGAAGTGATTTGCTTTGGCTTTTACAGTGCCAACAGAAAGGTATTCAATAGTAAAAGTGTAAAATAAGGACCGGTATTACAACGCAAAAATTTCATCTTTCGTAGATCCAACAGCAAGCGGAAACCATCCTACTCTTCGTACTAAATTCTCGAACATTCTTGTTGGATCGCTGGACCGATCTACTGGATATAATCTTACCCGCTATGCCATTACTGCAAACGGTGGCAATTAACAAAAAACACTCGACATTGTCTCGTGCTATTATTGGGTTGTTTCATCCGGATGCAGGTTTACCTGCATTGGATTTGCTTCGAGGCAATTTACGCTTTTTATTTCAAGACGATGCCAGCATCCGAGAGGAAGCATTAACGCGTGTGCTCTTTCTCTTGAGTACTACAGAACGGTACTATTCACCCAACATTGAACATATCCGTGATACAATTTCTAACACAATTTGTTTATTGAAAACTAAGTACGACGTCGCAAAACACCTTTCTACCGACGTGTACGAACTCAGTGCGGTAAAACCGTTGTTGGATACTTTAGAACAAGATAACTGCGATCCAGCTATAAGGCGTAGCGCCCTGGTTCAGCTTAACCTTATGGCCGAAGATCCATGTTTATGCAACATTATCCACCAATCCAACGGATGGGCCTTTGTTCTGCAGGTATTGGATAATGCTCTTCGCGAAGAGCACTGTCTTGACTATCCGGATAGCGCCGTGCCGGCCATTGGAATACTAGCAAAGTTATGCTTCACAATCCCCGAATTCAACCGATTTTTGGCAAGCAACGTAAATGCGTACAATTTGATAGTGCGTGCGCTACTTACCTATCATCACTTGCCAGTTTTCAAACCAGACTGTTGTTCACTGCTGTTCCTATTACTTTTTGACGCGTATAGTTCAGGATGTAGTAAAAACCTATCGCTGCCGAAGATTTGCGAAAACTACAACATTCCTTTTGTGTGTGAGTTTCACTGGAAACACAGTCCGTTCAACGAGTTGAGTTTTTTGGAGGAAATTTTCGTTGACTGTAATGGTACAACAGAAAAAAACCTCAATCCGCTGGTAGACCAAGAAAATAGTATTCTTCGCTTTAGTGGTACTTGCGGAACAGAGTGCGCAACTTCACGAATTTCGAAAATTGCTGCCACAAGCAATGGCAATTGGTAAGTACTAAAAACTTGTTATTGTTAATAATGGCCATCGTGCCTAAACATCTATGTCCACATTTTAGTTTAAATCAAAGTGGGGAGAGTTTTAGAACCAACGAAGATTATCGGCAAGTAGCATGGCAATACCTTCGGCTAGCTTTTGCCTGCCAGTGGTTCGATGCATTCGATAATATTCTGGTAAATGCTAAGAAATGTCGGCAATCGCTTAAATCGACCCATCAAGAAAGAGAAATTACTATTATCGATTACAGCATTCTACCGCCTCACCTGGTGGCGGCAAAACAATACAACGATGGGGAAGTGATAGATCTGGACGATCAGAGCCTTCAGTTCGATCGTTCATTGTGTTTAACTAGAAAAGATCTCAATATGATAAAGACAAGTCATGTGGACGAGATTTTTCGGCATAGCTTGAAGAACGTCGCCACAGCCACCTCGCACGCGGAAGTATCTGTTGGACTATCTGGTCTGGAGAGTAATTTACTTCTTCCAATGCAAGTACAAATATTACACAACTCTATCGTTAAGCATCTTAAAAGGTTCATTCTAACCCCTCCAAATACCGAGGCAGATGAAAAATTGCTGGTAGATGTGATCGGTTTGCTAGGAGATCTGATTCAAATTGGCTATGAAAATGTGCTGGTATGGATTGTTACCTTACTGTTTGATCAAACCAGTATCTTTATTCTGCTGCTCAAATCAGATACGTGTTCGGGTGAGCTGTTCATGAAAAATGCTGATTTCATAAAAATTACCCTGCAAGAAGCACTATCCTGTGGCAATCCGAGCGTAACAAGCTTACTTTTGAACGAAGAGAATTACCAAATAAAAATAAAACGCGAACACAATTTTAATCTGCTAAATAAACTGTTTGAAATAATAATCAACCGCCTGGATAACGATCTGCAAAAATGTGACTTGATGAGGATTCTTTCGCTTATCGGTCTAGCGCGAGTTATCATTCACAGTGAATTGATTGAATTTGACAATAAGTTTCTCAATCACGTCGTAAACAAACTGTGCTCCTATATTAATCTACTGCGATCGATAACATACTCCGGATCGACCATAGCTAAAAACTGCCTCATTATAATGTCGCTTATACTGGACACTTTAAAAGAAGTGCATTTAAAATCGAAACATTACAAAGTGATTGCGATGCAGTGCAGCCACACTAGCGCATTGATTCGTGCGTGCGCCTGGAATGTGCTGGCTAAGATGGCTAAGAGCCTTTCGGGAGCGCATTCCATCATCAAAGAGTGTGCCTATCTACCGGGTGGGATTCATGCCAGCTGTGCAAAAACGCTCCTGGATCCAGAGGAAGCAAGCCTCGTCAAAGAATCCGCTGCAGGATTACTAATCAATCTGCTGTCACATCGATCGGAGAAAGATGGCGTTCTGCATAAGTTCATGCTTCCATGCGATCGAGGTAGCCACAGTCAATTGGACGCGGATCCTTTGCAAACGGTTCTAGCTATTCTGAAAAAGCATCGGTTCTTCGAACAAGCACTGGAGTCGCTGCAAAATTTTACCACGCGCGAAGAAATGGAACTTGAAGAGTTTCAAGGCGTACAGATTGTCACATGTGATGTTGTGAAAAGCTATAGTCTGATATTTAGTAGCTTGTTGGATCTCAAGCCGAATTTAATGGAATTACTAGTTGAAAAATGCTGTTTGCAGAGATTAATGAAGTAAGGTATTCAAATTAGTAAACTGAGTTAATGTTTAATTGATTTTAAATTTGCAGTTGTATCTCCGTTGTCCCATTGCACCCTGGCTGCTCTGCTTTCATGATGGTGTCGGAAATCTGCAACCTGCTCATTCGGTGTTGCAGAATCAACAAAGACGAAATATGTGACATTATTGCTCCATACCAAGCTGTTATTGGAGGAATAATCTACCTTCTAAATGTTAGTTTGTATACCAAATGTGATGACACCATATTTTGTGAGGTAACCAGCAGCATTGTACAGCTGTTGAATATCCTCGCAATGCATAAATTAGGTAACAATCTTATTGGCGGTGCACTGTCTTCACTGGGAGTGAAACCACTGGTGCAATTTATTGTCGAAGGAATTTCTCGTAACACGCCAAAAAGTAAGGTTTTGTACTTCAGCTGGAACCACTAATCAGGTTAATTCAATTCAATTGATTCAATTTTTTTAGATTATCAAATTTCTTGCCTACGTCTTCTGGTCGTTTTGGTAACATCTTCAAATGATGCAACTATTGATCCCACCGAGCTCACATCATTTTCATACCTAATCGAAGCACAGAATTCGGAACCTGTTAGGTATGCTAAACCTTGCATTAACAAACGGTCAATTTTTATAGAAAACCAAAATCTCCCTAAACGATTATCTAACGGATTTTCTTCGGATGAAGATAGTGAAAATTGTGATCCCAACAGAAGACTGCCTCGAACACCAGTCAATACCAGTAAACCGCACGAAACGGAAACGTTCAATACCGCAGCGGAACTGATCATGACAACGCTTATAAAACAATATCAGATAGTGTGCGCACAGGATAAACTCGCAAATGGAGCGCTGATTTTCACGCTACAAAAGCGCTCCCTGTTGTCCGCCATTCAAGCAATGCTGTATCATTCCGAAAAGGCGAAACAAGTGTCTCGTCGAAGTAAATTTCTGGACATACTGATCGATCGCTTGGAAGTAATTTACAGTGGAATCGGTATAAGTTATCTAGATTTTGTTAGGCGAAATGGTGACAATAAGAAAACACCCATTATTGAGGAACTATCGTCGATAGCCAGTATAATATCCGCATGGTTTAGGAATGATATTCTTATACATCAAGTAAACATCAATCGCTTGTGCAAACTATTTTTGCAACTGTGGCCTTGGTTGAACAATAACCGAAATCTGGAAAAAGAATTTCTTCAAGCCCTGGTTTGCCTGACGGAAAAATCAATTGTCGTGTGTAGGAGTTTGTCCGTGAAGTATCCGGGTCATCCACATTCCATTTTAAAGCTAACGATAGCCACGGTCACTGCCGAAACGGGCAAGGTTAAAGGGCCGAAAAGTGAACTTATTGTGATGGAGCTGTGTTTACGAATACTGATCAACTGTTGCTCGTGCCAGGAAGGTCGTACCGTGGTGTCTAAGTTTAACGTCATAGACAACGTGAGCAAACTACATCCGGCGGTAACAAAACTACAAACGCCATGGATAAAAGTCACTAGACTTTGGCTGGAGTTTTGGGAAATATACACCCGACATAGCGACGTTGCAGAAGTCAAGTATGTATTAAAAAGCATAAAAAAATTTAAACTACATTCACTTTATAGGGGAAGGGCGGTAAAGACGGACACCTTAAGGTAAAGACTCAATATCTACTCAAATATAACTGAACCTTTAAGTCTCTGTCTAATAAAGTTACAACGTGTGCTGGAAAATTTCTTCCAAAATTTATGCTTTTTTTAATATTATAAACATCATGTATAAATCAGAGTTTCTGCGCATGGGCGGGAAAGACGGACACTTGATATGGGAAAGACGGACACTCGCAAAAAGATGTCACGCGTCGTTGAATTATCAGTATTAGGAAAAATTAACATATTTCATCATGTATTTAGGAAATAATTGGTTTGGGAAAACCCCCTTCCCGATCCCCCCTTTGAGCGAGAAAATAGAATGGTTCCCTTCAATATTTCAATTGGTGACGAATTAATCGTTTCTAAAAGTTGGCTCATTCCAACTGTTATATGACTTCTGGTTACTTTTACATATATAATATGTAAGTATTTGCAATATTAAATCGTTGTTGGGCAAAATGGGTTCAAAATCTGTGGGTCCGCCTTTCCCTACCGTTGGGTGTCCGTCTTTCCCGACTTGGATACCATTTTTTCAAACTTCAATAACTTTTTACTGAATATTCAAAAATTCACTAGGTTTCCAATGGATATTCAGTGAAAGATCAAACTAACGCAATGGCGTCGGTTTAGCATGAATATGTTGTTTTTTAACGATTTACCAGCTATTTTCTTCACGCACAAAATTACATCGGTTAGCGTATATACGCATTTTTTCTTTGTTTTGCTTATACATTTGTCAGCTAGGCTGCTAAAAATCGGCAGTTTAGTTCAAAAGTGTTAATTCAATCTATAGAAACATTTCCCATCATTGATTTGCTTCAAAAAATTATTGTTTATGAAATATGACAAGTGTCCGTCTTTCCCGCAGTGTCTGTCTTTACCGCCCTTCCCCTACCAATGATCAAGTTGATCTAATTGATGTATTTGTCATGCATGGTGCAGAAGCTACTATTTGTAAGCCATATTTTATTTCCATGCTTTTGATAAGAAGCAGTGGCTTCAAGAAAAACCTGAGATAGAATAGAACGATAACCCATGTTTAGCATAAAAAAGTTAAAACTTCATTTCCAAAATCTGACTATTAAGTAACTACGTTTTTTTTTCGTTCCAGGCATCTAACCGTTTTGGGAGCTCTTTTCAGAAAATCGAATACCATCCTTCGCCGGCTTTCGCTGGAGATAATGCGAAACATGTCATTCGTCGCAGGTAATCGGCCTGCATTGCTGGCATCGGCTGATTTCATGCATGCTCTGAAAGCAGTACTGGATGGAACGAATGTGGACGAGCAACTACTGGTGGCATGTTGCATTTGGAAGCTGGTTGCCAACAATCAGAAAGGTAAAGCCGCCATTAAAAGTAGTCCCATTCCGAGGCGATTGGATGCCTTGCTCAAACAGCGATCTCTGCTGCATCAATGCGAAGATGATGATCTGTACAATGTTCTAACAATTACGGTTAAGATGTTGCAAATTTAAGATTAGGGTAAAATTGGATTCGTTCGACCTTTATTAACTGTTTCCTTAAAAATATCAATTGAACATTTTTGTATGAAAGTTGCGAAATTGATCTCTATAACTAATTTAATGTATGAAAGAAAATTATATCTTATAAACTACCATTCATCCTTTGACCACGTTGTACAACACAAACATAAATGTCATAAACACATTAATGGTTATCATGGCTGCGCCTCCCCCTGGATTAGCGGTCGTAGTTCCTGCGCTATTTTTGCAGTCTTCAATATTTTCGAACAAACGAATGTAGTTCTGCACTGCATGACCTAACTCGGTGTGTTGAGTGGAAACCAATCCCAGGGCCGAATCTTCAAAAAGTAGATTCTTAACACCATTATAAATGTTGTACATCTTAAAATCCGGGTCACTTTGGAGGTACACATCCAGGGAACTTAGTGCATTAACAATACCAGCAGCCTTAGAAGATTGGCGCCGCACAACAATCTCGCCGTCCACAATGGTGGTTAGCACACATTCTTCATCTATTTGAAATCCGGTATTAGCTGCCAACGTACCGTTACGACACAAAAATCTGTAATTGTTAGGATCCAATCCTAAAGCGCGAGCATGCTCAGCTAAATTCTGGGCTTCGACAATTGCAACCTCGCCTTGCTGTAGCAAGCAGTTCAATGCACCCTTCGTCCCGTAGAATGGATTGTTTTGATTTGCCACACAATTGACATTTCTTTCGATGGCGCCTTCTAAATTAGTTTTCCCTTCAACCTCCACGGGTTGTAGTTCCAGCTCATCGTTAGCGACCGTCGAATCTTCCTCTCCGTCAATGGGATCGGCGACACGCGGCGTTACTGTGGCATTGTGGCAAAGCGTGCATAAAGATTCAGCATTTCGACCATGCGGATCGTGCAAACTATCACGTGAACCCGGTGCACACGAGTCGCTGAAAAAGTCGCCCAAAAGACGTCCATAATTGCAATCGTTCCGATCGAAAACACCTCGTGTTCTACCGACGTTGATGAACGCGATCGACGCTGAAAGAAAAGTAAATGTAAAAGTTAAATAACGAAAAACAAATAGCACGGCAAGGTTACAGAAAACCTGCAATATCCTAATTTTATTGAGTAATATCAGATTCACAACTAAGTTCCCGCTGTTTGTCAATAGATGGCTCAAGTAGTAAGTACTGGTCGTTTTTAACCTATCCAATACGTCATGAACCAAGTGTAAATACTGTTGGCTCTGTGGAAATACCTGATTTTGTCTCAAATAATCGATGCTACTTTAAATGACCGACTCAATCACGAAAACACGTTCGACCGACTCAATCACGAAAACATCTGGAGCGCACTTAGGCGTAGAGGAGTTCCAGATAAGCTAGTCCATCTCATCGAGGCTCAGTACGAGGCGTTCTCGTGCAAGGTTTTGCACGACGGCGTCTTGTCCGACCCCATAAGGGTTACTGCTGGCGTGAGACAGGGCTGCATTTTATCACCGCTTCTGTTTCTCATCGTTATGGATGAGATATTAGTTGGAGCAATTGACAGTAGACCAAATCGAGGATTGCCTTGGAATCCTCTAACGATGGAGCAGCTAAATGACCTCGACCTAGCCGACGACATTGTCTTGCTCGCACAACGCCGAAACGATATGCAGAGCAAGTTAGACGACCTCTCCGAGAGCTCCCAGGCAGCAGGTCTCACAGTCAATGTAGCGAAAACTAAGTCTATGGTAGTGAACACTGACAATTCCACCAACTTTACAGTAGCGGGACAACAAGTTGAGCAGGTAGCCGTCTTTCAATATCTTGGTAGCCAAACAACGCCCGATGGTGGTACCAAGACTGATATAGCCACACGGATCAGGAAGGCCAGGGGTGCCTTTGCAGGTCTGCGAAACATTTGGCGCTCAAACCAGATCACTCTACGTACGAAAACCCGAATCTTTAATTCAAACGTTAAATCCGTACTGCTGTATGCCTGCGAAACGTGGTGCGTCTCAGCGGAGACAACGCAAAAACTGCAGGTATTCATTAACCGGTGCCTGCGATATATTATTCGTGCCTGGTGGCCTGATAATTGGATATCCAATGAGGAACTCCATCGTCGGTGTCATCAACGGCCGATAGCCACAGAAATTCGTGAGCGTAGGTGGAAGTGGATCGGACACACCTTGAGGAAAGGAGCGAACGAGGTTTGCAGAGCAGCACTCGACTGGAATCCACAAGGACAGCGTAGAAGAGGCAGACCCAGAGGCTCATGGCGACGGAGCTTAGCCAACGACATCCGGGCTGTAGACGAGAACCTGTCCTGGCGACAGGTAAAAGCCATGGCGGGTAACCGTCAGCAGTGGAGATCTCTGATTTCATCCCTTTGTTCTGCCGGACCGGCGGACATGGACACATAAGTAAGTAAACTTTAAATGATTGATTCCGTCGCTTCAAAGACGACGGTCTGCTCGATGCTAACGACCGGTTGCGTAAAGAAAGATAAAAAATCTTCCAGCTTGTGTTAGGAAGAATTCAAAGGCAAGGAATTATTATTATTTGAACTCAACTAAAGTTGGTCATCGTTTTCTCGTGTATGAACAACTGGTTCAGTGGCAAAAAGGAAGGAGTTTCTGAGCCACGACGTTACGGGCGATGAAAAATGCATTCAATACAGCAATCCTCCATAAGTGTGACGAATTCCGAGTTCCCACGTATCACCTATGCATTAAATTTAAAGCCGCATGTTATACTGTAAATCGACAATAGATACGGAAATTTCTGGACAAAACGGCTTTCCGGGGAAGTTGATTAGACTTATTATGGATGGATGAGATCCAGTGCTGTGTGAGAGTTTTAACTGGATAGTTGGATCCATTCGAATCTCGCAGGATACTTCGACAAAGAGATGGTATTTGCTGCCTGCTAAATATTGCGTTGCAAGGTATTATAAGGCGAACGCGGGTCAATATGCGGGGCGCGATCTTCGATAAATCTAGTCAGTTCATAAATCAAGTTATTTATCTTATTGGATTACAAATCAAAAATATAGGCTTTCAGAATACAACGTTCACCTTCCGCGGGCAGTGACTTTCGATGGCGATGATGACCTTGAAGAAGTTGATGAGTTCATATATTTCGGATTTCTGGCAATCATTCTGGTCTCTCTGTTTCTGTTAACAAGCAAGCTGGAAGTCGGTCCTACTTTTCTCCCGCAAAACGTTATGACCAAGGAGCATACACCGCCGCAACAAAGCTGAAAAGCGGAGTAGCGCAAGTGGAAGAACCACGAGCTGCAGGCTCTACTGGTAGAAATTCCCATCGTACACCTGGGGTAACTCGGGAGGCCACGTCGTAAGGATGCCTTCTTCTCCCACAACGATATCCACAAATTTACTAGAATATCTCTTCACCAGCAACAAACACAATGAATCATGTTCTCAGACATCCCCGGTGAAGTAGTTTGCCACGTACTACTTCAGAGTGGCTGGTGCGGGATCCGCACAACCATCATGAAACGACCCTTGGGCTAGAAGCACTGATCGACAGAAATGACTAGTAAACGACTTGCACAGTAGGCCCCGTTTCCTGCTTGAATACAACGGTGTCTCTTCTCGTGAGAGGTGCACGTTCGTTTCTTTCAAACCTCTACATGTCATGTGTTTGGTTATTGCCTCATTTATTTGTAGTCCTTCGGGCCCTCGTAGATTGTTTCCATCGTCCCAAGGCTTCAGTCTATAATAGCAAGGTCATCAGTGAATACTTGACGGTGGCTATTCTTCCTGAATATCGTACCTCTCATTTCTATGACTGTTTTTCGAATCAATCCCTGCAGGGCGATGTTATGTATCATGCAGCACATGCCATCACCTTGACACAACCCATGCCGCGTTTCAAAGTTCTAGGTTTCCCTCGACACGCACACGAAATATGTACATCAGTCGATCCAACGTTGCTTTGAACAGTTTGCATCAGGATGTCCGGTAACCAGTATCCGTGCATTATTTATCGTAGTTGGTTTCGACCGACTATATCATATGCTGTTTTAAAATTCATTAATGTATGATAAGTGGGCACATTATATTCCCGAAAATTCTGCAGGATTTGCCGAATGGTAAAAATTTGGTTCATGTTGGCGCGAGTACCCATGAAGCCCGCTTTCGTAGCGTCCTCCCAGATCTTGTGTGTGTTGTCCTTTTCCACTACCTTCGTAGAGCTCTGCTAATACTTGGTTCTTGCCGGCGGTTCTGTCTTCCGCAATCAGATTTACCGTTCAACTACTAACAAATCTGGTGCTGGGCTAGTGCTATTTTCAATGGGCACTCCTAGTTTAGCTTCCGTGCGTGCTGCGTCCTTCTGCAACGTTGCCATTGAGGCGTACATAAAATAACTGCATCCACCGGCGATCATTTGTTCTCTCCGATGACCAAGCGTGTTCTACACAAACCGTCTTCGAGGGTTGAAGCACCAAGCTTTTAAAAACAAGGCAATACCTCAACCAGTATTCACAGGTAGTTCTCGATTGATCCGTAAATACAAAAGATACAGCCAAACTTTATTCAGCAAAATTGTAGATAATAACTCTATAAATGTCCCACACATGTGTTGATAGTTTTCAACGCACATATACTGCTGCTAGGTGATAGTACGAGCAATGACCGCACCTCGTAGGAAGCGTGTGTTCGTGATTTTAGAGAAAATCCGTCCATTTCTGAGAACGTGGTCAATTTGATTCTTTGGTCAGGTGGTTTCCAGGTGTTCTTGTGGATATCTTTGCGTCAAGCTTGTAACTAAAAGGAGCTGAGCTTTGTCAGTAGGGGAGGAAGTCGTATATAAGGGAATTTGCGGGGTTCAAGCTGTTCAAGTAACACCCAATCGCCGCCTACAAAATGAAACGATCTACCATTCCAAGTTCTGAGTTTTCATTCGTCATCCTTGTTCTGTTGCCTAGTTCGATTCGATACCGAATGTTTCCATTGAAACGTGCAGCACTGACACTTGAAACCCGTGCAGAATTGATCTAACAAAAAATCTGTCAAGTTGTATGGGAAAACTGTCAGATTTACGTGGCCGCAACCATAAAGTACCAATTTTGCGCGGGCCTTTACTAGGTTGAAGAACGATATTGTGGAAACACCATCAAAAGGCGTCCTTGACTCCTGATAATGCTATTATCCGTGTCAGTACGCAGCCAACAAATAAGTACCCGCTTCCCTTTCAGCTCTCTTTGTTGTGATTTTCAACGAGGTGGGTTACCCGATCTCAACCGAGTTTTCTCGAGTCGGTTGGTACCGTCAGGAAACAGGGATGGTTGGTACCATCAGGAAACAGGGATATGAATTGCTGTAACTTAACCACTTAAGTATGAACATAGCGGTTTAAGCCGGGTACGCTCAAACCCCTTTGAGTTACGCTGAAAATTGAGACGTGAACTGTGCCACATTGCGATATTATATAAAATATTGCGGAGTTTCCACCTATTTAGAATCCCACGCGAAAATTAGCGTGGTTATTTTCTGCGTTTACCACACATGTTTGCAATTTAGCAATTTGAACTATCAGTTTTTCGTTATTGCCTTCCCCGTACACCCCTCCTTGCTTGACAAGCTTATTTTCAATGTATTTAGTAAGTACAGGATAATTATTTTTAAAAAAACAAATGCTTACGACTTGTAAAATTGAAAATAAAAGGCATAAGGGAGGAATACCCCTTCTAGCCCTTCGAAAAACGCTAAAATCGAACCGGGTGCATCACCGCACGAATTTGACGCTCGCTGAGCGCCCACAAGCCCTTGATGTTTTCAACTCAGAAAGTACTGCAGACAGAGATCCCATAAATTTAAATGTCATTAAAATTTGACAATTTGAAACACTCGTTCTATCAGAGAATATTACATAATAGAGAAATACTCACCAATTCCACCAAACTCTGGTATGCACGCCTTGGCGTTGCGTAAATTTTCGAATCGCGTGAAACGGCTGTCGTCACGAACGATCACTACAACTGAGGAATACTTTTCTTTGTCAGTTTCCTGGAACATTGCCGCAGTCAAGTTGAATAAACTAAAACGATTGGTCGAGTTAATAACGAAATTTGTTATCACGTTATGATCTATCACTTACTGCCTTGCTAAAAACCCAAAATTGGAGTCGATTCCAATGAAATCTGCTCGCTGGCTGGCAATATCGCTTAGACACGCCATGCGGCTGGTAGCCGGATCCGTACACTCGATGATGGGATAAATCCCGGATGTCAAAGCAGCTGTCCGCAGTACGTCGCATTTTTCCTTCTCTTCAAACGATGTAGTACACCAACGGGCGGTCGTTTGGCAGAGATCCGACGGAATCGGAATTTGTCGATAGGGTCGCAGGTAGTCGACGGGAGATTGGATTGATCCAACTGAGATTACGGATCGACTGTCCTGTCCGATTATCTCCTGTATAGCCGACTCCCACATCGATCCGGTAGCTCCACGCATCCAGCGATCGATTTTCAGTGCAATTTCTACTGGACGAGCAGCGGTGGACATAATTACCGGCCAGGGCTGAGTTAACCAGGAGCAAATATTGCTTGCGTCCCTAGCTGGTACTAGTGTGCCGTTCGGGCACAGATAGGCGTAGTTATCCACAATGTCGCTGTTAAAGGTGAAAAATTCAACCGCATCCTGTTGGGATACGTAGGCTACATCGCCACCCGAGCGGAGACAGTCCAGTGCAGCGCGATGATTGGATACAGTAGTTGCATCGTAACTACATTGATTGGCATTGTGGCACAGCTCGCAAAGATTCGGATACTTAGTTTCTGCACGAAAATAAGCATATTTAAAAAAAAACTTTTTAGAAGGCATATACCACACTCACTTAATTCTGCATCTTCTTGAGGTACGTTGGACCACTTTCCAGGACGACAGGCAGACTGGAAAAACCTTGATAACGCCACCGTTTCAATTTCGGCAGCATTTTTCGAATCTCCACAAGGTGCCGGCACAACTAATCTCTCAAAATACTTCAGAAATCGTTCACTCCACCGCTGCTGACGACCGTAGTGTAATCCTGGATGGCAGAACTTTTTTCCGCGTAATCCTTCCAGTCCGCCCTGGTGTGTGGAGGGAACTACTACTACCGATCGGTAGTCAACAGTTTCTCGAGCACGGTCCTTGTGTCGCAGCTCTTTAATAACCGTTAGTCCATCCCATGACAGTGTTGCTAGCTGTAGCATGCTTTCCGCGCTGAAAATTCCAATATCGGCCGTTCCATTACGGATATTTTGGGCGCATTCAATACTGTTAATCGAAAAGGGTGGAGTTTATTTGCTTATCATTAGTCAGTACAGTGTGCGCTCGTTGAGCAAGATATTCCCTACCTATCCTGCACGGTGACGCACAGTACTTCCGTATTGCCGCGTTGTAATTGAAGGCATTGCTCGGCGAACTTACTAGTGGCACATATCCTATCTGCAAAAAACACACTTTCAGACACTTCAACCAGAACAATTGGTTCGGTCGCATAGACTAATATTTAAACATTTCTCTTATCTTATCTTATGTATATCACCATTCACCCTGTCGATATGTATGTTGAATACGGCAATGAAACGGCGAATGTTAATATTTCTTAAGAATTTGATATGATCACATATTTCGAATAACCAATCTCTTGTAATTCACGATTAGTAGCCAGATTTACCGGTTACAGGTAGTCGTTATCAAACTTAAAACATTATTTGAAATTCAAAGTGCTGCTCTCCATTGAAAACCCTTCATTACTAACCGAACCCGCGCTAATACCACGCTAAAACCGCCTTCAATTATAACACATTGATAACACATTAATCTTTTAAAACTTATTACTGTAATTAATTACTTAGCCGGTTGCACAAAATTTGTCTGTATTTTTCACACTTTTGATGAATCACATGATTGATCCATCCAGATTGCATTTCGATTGCGAATTTTCCAGTCCAGTAAATAGTATACCTGGTGTTTGGCCATGAACAATAGCTATGAAACCCAACACAAGGGCCAGAGTTGTCACCGGTGAACTTCCTAGCATTTTCACTTTGGTCAGAGGTTTACTAATCAATCAAAAATTACAAAATTTAAAGATATTTCACACCTTCACGCTTAAAACAAAATCATACTAGATACCCGTACCGTGTCAAGCCGGGTTTGAAATCGAACTGATAATTTCGGTTAAACTGCAGAATTTTGTAAGTACTCCGCACACCGTTATACATATCATTATCAGATAAGGCGGCAGGTGTAGCAGCATGATTAGATAACTTGATTGTCCGTTGCTTACGATCACTTCTACGTTTATGTTCACATCGGGTATGCACTTTCAGCGCTGCAACGGATGTGTACTTCGCTCGATTAGGCTATTATGCAATTTTTTAAAATTCGTCTACTTTTTCTAGCTCTTGGTAATTCAATAGTTGGTAGTAGGTATCTATATTTTTAGAAGCTAAACTAAAAAAAATATTCTTTTAGTGTTAACGCGTTTGATTTACTTAAGTGAAGATGAGTCATTTCGCGTGAAATATACAATCATGTTTTTTGCGGTGCATTAACCATTAGTTTCGTTTTGATGGAATTTGTGGCTTAGCTTTTAAATTTTTAAGAAGCTAATTGTAAAATGTTGGCAAAAAGAACATGGTTTTTACTTTTATTAAATTTTGAATTGCACTTTGCGGGTATGAAATGTGAAAGGTAACTAAGAAAAAGTACGCAGCATAGCTCTAGCAATCCCAATCCCCTACCTAGCGCCTCCACGTGGCCATACCTGAAAATACTTCAATTTGTGTAATTGAGTAACCAAACTAGGAGATGCGGGGTCATGTGATTTTCAGTTCCTAACATTACAACTGTAGTTTTAGGCAACCATTGAACCACGCGACTTTATTTTCAAGAAATTAATTAAACTATCATTTTTGGTAGACTAATCTATTTTCAGAGAGCGAAATAAGGCGATATATTCTTGGCAAATTGGAGCCTGGCTTCTGGTACCAATAGTTCATCCCCGAGAGTCCAGAGAATCACTTAATCTTCATTAGCAAAGATATTCCCAACGACTGTCAATAAATCATTATATATCTGGGAAGCTTTTGGTACGGGAGGTCCACGCTTTCTTCTTTCCCCTTGATTCAAGGAGTTTAAGGCCGAAGCAGCGCAAGCATTAAACAGCGTTGGTGCGATCGAGAAAGATAGCATTTTGAAAATCTAAAATATTTCTCAAATAACGCTACAACATAGTTTTTCGAATACATCTTTGTGTGTTAAACCCGTACCTGATATGATATGTCAGATGCCACTACAGTTCAGCACAGACAAACAGACATAACACTCGTTTTCCATTCATCGTACCGATAAAACCGTCATTTCAAATTTGGGCTTAGTCTCCGTTTTGGTCAAAGTGGCGCTTTTTGACGAAAGAAGGGGAATTCCCCATAAAAAATACTTGCTTCTTCGAGGGACACCCATATTGCTATTTGATATTTGGGAATGTCGATCATAGATGGTGCTGGTGTTCAGGCTAAATGTGAGGTACGATAATTTTTGTTGATTTTTCTTCCAAGAGTTATGTCTGTTTGTCTGTGAGTTCAGTATTCAAAAGCATCTAATAAAAGCGCACTCTCATTGAAAATTTTGTTTCGTTTTTTTCTCTCTCCCTAGTGCACTGGCTTGGCCTTAATAGAATTATGTATTTTTTCTGGTTCCACTCGATTCCTTGGAATTTTCTCTGTGGTACATGCTGCGCAGTTGAACTGGTCGTCAACAAGAAAAATGATTGATTCAAGTAACCGTCATTTTCCAGAATGCTTTCAAGAAACGGTTACGTTAGAGTGAGATTATATTAGATTAGATTTTATTCAATTTGAATTGTATTTTGCTGGCTAATTCCCATATATGCCAGGTAGCGCAGAATTCTATTCTTCTCAAGCATATAAGTGAATTGATTCTTTGTTGAACTCTATGTTTAGCAAAGCATGCATACAACAGGTTGGCAGATACCCAATCAACAAGGGGCAACACTAACAGCCTCTGCTACAAAGTCAAGGACAGTACGAGCGAAATTCTCTTCTGGGACTGCCCTGCCACCATCTAGACAATACAATTCTGCAGCATTAAGGACGGAATGTGCGGAACTCCGGTTCGAGAGTGCCCCAACGCCAAATTAAATGCAACCCGGTGAAGACGAGAAAGGAGTATGCGTAAACCTCGCATGAGACGTACACAGTAACCCCCTGTCGATAGCAGGCAATCTCAGAGGCCCAGTGTAGGTCGGACATCCGTAGCCTGTCGTCTGCTACAACAAAAACCTGCCGTTCAGATGACCCGGTCACTCAACTCAGCGGAAACGGTACTGGCATCCATCCACCAGGTTTCTACCCATTAATGAATCAAGCTAAATACTATAACCCTGCCAGCAAATGCACACTGTTACGATGATAAGATGAACACATGTGGGCTTTTCAAGTAGGATTTTATTAATGATCTCTTCACCAAAGGCAGTGTTGCCGAGTTTCTTTAACATCACAACATATCTCCGATTTTATAATAAAAAGAAGTTCAACAATATAATATCAAATCACTAATAATAATAATATCAAGTATATAATATTAAATAACGTAATCTTCAAAACGCCTGGGAAGTGTAACACATCTACGGGGTCTATCTTGACCGGAATTCGTTGATTGTGGAATGTCCTTCGTAGGATCATCTCGTTCGCCGTGGCTGATGTCGTCTGCAGATGGTACGTTATCCACAGACGGCAATGGATGGTGCACCTTTAGATGTGATGTGTTTCTTTTGAAACGTTGACCACTTTCGGTCTCCACCGTCGCCGTGCTTCCATGCTTCTCCACAACTGTTGCTGGTACAGGCAGAAAAGTGGATGATAGTTTATTCGCTGGATGCATGTTTTTCATAAGTACTTCGTCGCCGACATTAATAGATGTTTCTTTGGCTCCTACCTTGCTGTCTCGATTTTGTTTAGTACGATGTTTGATAACAGCATCCTTGTCTCGAAGTTCATCATCCATTACCACTTCATCTCGCACATGAGAAAATAAATCTCGGAATCTGCGACCGAACATCAATGTAGCAGGAGGGACACCAGTTACGCTATGCGGGGTAACTGAATACATATAGAGGTAATCTTGAAGCGCTGCTTCCAAATTTATGCCTTGATGCTGACCTATTTTCAGTACTTTTAATAGTGAACGATTCTGTCGCTCAACCTCACCGTTTGCACACGGCCAGTACGGCGTAGTATGAGTAAGTTTGATACCATAGTCCACGCAATAATCTATGAATTCTTGGCTCGAAAAGTTTTTGGCGTTGTCAGTTGTCAAAACCGACGGCAAACCGAATCTTGTAAAAATCCTCTTCAGTGTTCGAATAACATCAGCTGACAAAGTGCGCGTCATAAATTCTGTCACTACAAAACGACTGTATAGATCTATGAGGACAAATACGTATTTTCCATTCGGCAAGGGTCCCAAAAAATCGGCGCTCAAATGTACCCAAGGGGCTGACGGCATCTCTCGGATGCGTAATGGTTCTGGCTTATTCAATGGACCGACCAACTGACACTCGACACAATTTCGACATGTTTTCTCAACATCTGAATCTAAACCTGGCCACCACAATGCTACCCGTAAGCGTCGTTTCATTTTTTCTCTACCTGGGTGCCCGATGTGTGACAATTGTAGTACTGTTTCTCGAAGATCTCCAGGGACAACGATTTTGTCTCTGCGGAGTAGAATGTCTTTAGAAAAACATAGCTCGGATTTAAAGGGTGTAAATGCTTTTAAATCATCCCAACAATCATCGCTCAAGGCTCTTTTAACTTTTTGGAACTCGTCATCGTCACGGGAACTACGTATGATTTCAGTCATTGTTATCGCCGATGGTTTACTAAACTCTGCAATCAAACACAGCACCTCCTCGGACTGTCTGTCGTAGGTTTGTGGTTTAACTGCTTCGCACAATCTCGATAATGGATCCGCAATGTTTACCTCACCTGGAACGTGCACTATGGAATATCGATATGATTGCATACGAAGGACCCATCTTTCTTGGCGCTTATTCGGACAGGAAGATTCGCTAAAAATCTGGACTAACGGTTTGTGATCGGTGAGAATCGTGAAATCCAAGCCTCTCAAATACATTTCGAAACGTTCAGTTGCCCAAACTATGGCAAGTGCTTCCTTGTCGAGCGTGGAATATTTTCTTTCCGTTTTCGAAAGGCTCTTGCTAGCATAACTAACTGGTCGCAACTTAGAGTTATTTTTTTGCATTAAGACAGCGCCCAAACCACTGTCGCTTGCGTCAGTTACCAACACTGTATCAAACTTAGGATTGTAGAATGCCAAGTGGTTGGGATTCGACATAGCCTGCTTCACCTTATTGAACGACTTCACCGCTTCTCTCGACCAGTGAAATTTAGCTCCCTTAACGATCATTTCTCGAAGAGGTGTAGTCAGTGTCGATAAATTAGGGATGAATTTCCCTACATAGTTAACTAACCCTAGGAAGCTACGCATCTCACTGGTGTTCTGAGGACGTCGGAAGTTTTTAATTGCACTAACCTTTTCATTCGTAGGAAGGATGCCATTCGCTGAGAGTTCATGCCCCATGAACTTTACCATTGCTTTTCCGAACTCGCACTTCGCTTTATTGACAGTTAACCCGTTCTCAGCCAAACGATTCAACACTGCTTTCAGTCGTTTATCGTGCTCATCTTTAGACGATCCGTATACTAGTATGTCGTCAATGAAGACTTTTACTCCTACCAATCCTTTCAAAACTCTCTCAATACATCGTTGGAATATTTCAGGTGCTACTTTCATCCCAAACATAAGCCTCTTAAACCGGTAGTAAGCATCTTGCGTGACGAAGGTAGTTATATCGCGTGACCCGGGATCTAGCTCAATTTGGTGAAATGCTTTAACCAAATCAATTTTGCTGAATATTTTACATCCATCTAGATGAGGCATTATTTCCTCGAACGTCGGCAGCGGATGCTTTTCTGGAATAATCGCCTTGTTTGCTTTGCGCATGTCTACGCAAAGTCGAACGTTTCGTCCACTGTCCTTAGGAGTAACAACGAGAGGAGAGGCCCAGCTGATGTTGAGAGGCGCAGGCTCAATAATGTCTTGCTCAAGCAAGTCCGCAAGTTTGTCGTCTACTAACTTTTTCAATGGAATCGGCAATCGCCTACATGACTGCTGCACCGGTAGTACACTGTTGTCCAATTTAACTTTCACATGTACATCTTTCAATTTTCCGATCACAGGCTCATTAGATTCGCTAACACTGAAAACTTCTCCATGTATTTCAAGCAATCCAAGTTCTATCGAGGTAGCCCTACTCAACAAGTTAGCTCCTTTCGGCTTGTCAACCACGTAAATTTCGTGATGTACTGTTTTAAATCGTGTTGCGATATCAGTTTTTATAACTTTATATACATTCAATTTTCCGTCACCGTATACTCGCAGTACCTTATTCGATTTACGCGCTTTACTCACTACACATCCTCTCTTTTTCAGCCATTTCCACATTCCCCGCGTAATCACATTAACGTGTGCCCCAGAGTCGATTACCCAATCGGTTTTTATGCCTCCTACAAAACAAGAGGTTTTGTCCAATCCCGAACCAGTGGCAAAAACATGTTGCAAATCATCATCGGAACCTTCCTCTACTGTATCACTACTAGATGAATATGAAATGTCATGCGGTTTGCGAACTTGCTGAACCTTCAATTTTCGAGACGGCTTTACTAACTTTGGCTTGGTTTTACACATTTTCTTGAAGTGTCCTATAATTTGACACTTGTCACACTTTTTAGACCTTGCTGGGCACTTTTTATCATTGGCGAAGTGACCTAAGTTTCCACAGCGGAAGCAAATGTCGTCACGTCGTTGCTTATTTACGAAATTTAACGGGCACTCTTCCATCGGTTTTTTCATTTGATCTCGATTGCGTTTTACAGTTTCTAGTACTCTTCCCTCATCAGCAATTTCTTGAACTGACATCAATTTTTTCTTCAATATTGCTTCTCTCAACGAATCCGATACGCAGTTATCGAATACTTGTTCGGTAATGCGCATCTCTAACGCAGCACCATAATCGCAGAGACGGCCTTGGTCCCGGAGTCGATGTATAAACTTCTCAACCGATTCATCTTCCTTTTGTGATATTTTCCGGAAAACAGACCTTTCATATGGAACGTTATTCAGCGGAGCAAAATGCGCATCTAATAAACGTAGAGCTTCGATGAAAACATCTGATCCCGGTGGAGGAGTTGCGTCATGTCCTTCTATATTATAGAATATATCCTGTACTTCCGGCCCAGCGTAGTGTAGTAAATATGAACGCTTGCGCGAAGCAAGAGCTACACAGTTCACTTCCAGGAACAGTTGAAACGATCTTTTCCATTTAATCCAACGACTGGCGATGGACGCTGTGTCCGATATATCAAACGGTAGTAAAGTGTTTGTTTTTTCCATTTTCGACCGAAGTGGGGTTATGTTCACTTTCAAGCTTAACCGATTAGCTGCTCAATGTACCGCCACGAATACACCGAATGTAACTCGCTTTACTAATTTTCGCGTATTTAAACAGTTCTTTTTCGCATTTAAGCACTCCGTTAACGAATTTAATCACAAAAACCCATCATTAGTCGCCAAAATGTTACGATGATAAGATGAACACATGTGGGCTTTTCAAGTAGGATTTTATTAATGATCTCTTCACCAAAGGCAGTGTTGCCGAGTTTCTTTAACATCACAACACACACCATTTGCTTCACCCATGCCTAAGGCTATCCTGTATCGGATATTCACCATAGAGCAGATAACTGCTGCTCTGAACCAAGAACCATGAATCAGAGATACCAGACCCTCTGTTTATCCGGTGCCAATGGTTAGTTGGTCAATCGTTGTATACAGACCAAGCATGCGACTGCAATACTGTTATATAAGAAAATAAAGCAAAGCAAAGCCAAGGTGCTACATTCCGTTATCGAAATTTGAACTTCTGTATTTGTACGACAGACTTCACAACCAGCTGTTAGAGTACAAGACAATTGCAGTGCCAGTTATTACGATCCTACTGACTCTAACAGCCTCTCCCAGCCGAGATTCGAACATACAACTACTGGTTTATTAGGCCAGCATCATACCCCGAGGCCAACTGGGAGGTCCAAGAGAATAAGAAAATAACATTTTCTCTAATTACAGAATAAATCGAGCGCGATGTCGTTGCTATTACAGTGATGACCCCGACGACTAGAGGGAAGCCGTTATTGCGCCCGCCCTTTGGTTTCTGAGCTCATGAGGTACTGCAGGGCAGTCAACGAACCGTATGTGATAGGGCTGCGATGCCAATGGCACACCACACAGTATGAGTCAGCTCGGATCCCCACAATAGAGGTGAGTAAAAAAATCAAAGGGGTTGTGTACAAGACACGACCGCACATGTAGGTGACGCAGGACTACGTAAAAGTCTCTGTGTAGTGATAGTAGCATGTAATCATGCATGTCATCATTCGATTCTTCGTATATACATACTATATGCAGCATAAATACATGCTACATGCGTCGTATGTAACATTACCAAAGTAGTAATATTGTATACGTCCAATCCTCAATATATTTCAGAGTTATTTCTATGTGCATTTGGAAACAATTTAACAAAATCAAGAACACACACTATTGGTTTCCTGTTACCTTACAGAAATTAAAGATTTTATTACCAATCGTTTCACCACGTTGAAGCAATTTTACCAATTCAATCCCATTTTATCAACAGTACATCTTTTCACTACACTTCCAATGAAACGTCAAACATGCACATCCATACAGAATTAAATTATAACCGAACACCACAGCTGTAGCGCACTTTTCCAACACAGATATCAAATTCGGCTAGGTTTAATCATCTCATCGTAAGGAATTTGCATTTGCAATCTGTTGAGACAATGGACTTTAGTCATTTTTTCTGGCACACTTCTCTAACACAGACATCAAATTGAACTAGGTTTAACCGCGTTCGAAAGAAATTTGTTAGCACGAGGGGGCTTTGTCAATTTGTCATTCTTTCTGGCTTACTTCCCAAGCACAGATATCAAATTGGTATAGGTTTAGATCATCGTAAAGAATCTTCCAACCAATCACGAAGCGAGGATTTCCAGTTGGACAATGCTTCATTATTTTCAATTTTTCAATAGTACTTACTTTGAAATCAATAGGTTTCATTATTGGTGTGGATGCGTAGAAGATTTTCCGATCGGTTGGCGTAAAAATATTTAAAATCGATCCACTAAGCTATTAGCGCTCAAAACCTTTCATTTTTCGTGACGCTCTCATTTTTCGATTTTTTGAAATGACACCCTTTCCCAAACCTTGCCGTAAGTCGTAGTCCCACGTCAAAAAAGCAAAGCCTAGGGCTTAAACGTCTTTTGTAAGACTTGACCCTTCTTTATCGACAGGCTTCACAGTCGGCTATTAGAGTACAGGATAGTTTCGGGGCTAGTGCAATTCTGCCGTCATCGATTCTGCCAATCGATCGTCATCGTCATCGATTCTACCAATTTCAAAAGCGGTTTTTTGTGTGAAACAAAAATGCTGTTTATGAAAATACTAGCTGACCCGACAAACTTTGTATTGCCACAAACTAAACTGTGTTGTACATAAATCCTGAATCTCGGATGACCTTTATCACAATCTCGAGTTTTGCAAGTTTCTGAGGAGTTCATGGGGTTTTTAATATACAAATTTTGCTCACAGTTGGTCTCGAGGTATGATGCTGGCCCAGTCGTCGTATGTTTGAATCTCGGCTGGGAGAGGCGGTTGGAATCAATAGGATCGTAGCAACTGGCCCTGCAATTGTCCTGTATTCTAACAGCTGGCTGCGAGTTCTGAGAGGCTCGATGGCGATAAACTAGAAGCGAAGAACGGATCAACAGCGAAGCTGGGATCAGCGATTTCGAACTTGCCTGGAAGGCGATTTTGGATTTGAATTTAGCTTCAATTTTAGCTAGCTAGTTGACGCAAATAATGCGAAGTACTATGGGCGTCACGTACTATTGGTTTTATTAGCGATGATTGAGACTCGAAAAAGTTGATCAAAGTGCACAGCCCAACAATTAAGCTAGTCCTTATGATTGCTCAGTAACTGGCTACTAGCTCTGTACTCTGTAGTAGCGTCGTTGCATTGGTTCATTGACGGTTACCCTCACTCCCTTCTCAGTTAAGTAGCTCCTTTAGTCACTCTGGTTCGTGGACAAATTTTAGTGAACCCCCTAGTACTTTTGGCGAATCCTCATTTTGAAACCGCTGCTAACTCCACTCCATCAAAAGGTGAGAGTCCATAAACTGCCTACAGCAATCGGGCTCTGCTACTATTGACCTGCAACAATTTCAATTTTCCTTCTCCTTCATAGACTTCATATATTGATCAAGACGAATAATTGTCCTTTATCATGGGTAATGTTGAGTTGGGGGACCGAGTTCGCCATGAGCATGAACGTACTAACGCTAGAAGATCATCGAAGTTCCATTTTCCAAAATACATTTTCCATTTAAGTGTACAATTATATGAAATTAAATCTGGCCATTAAAAACCAAACGACAGCGCCAGGTGGAATAAAAATGAGTAAAGAAACGTACGAACTAAGCGGAAGTACATCGCCCTGCATTTAGCAAACAGGTACCAACCACATATAAAATTTCCCAGGAAACAATCATAAACTTCAGCAAATATAAGAGTCATACCTCTGACCTCATAGAGCGGATACAAAGTGCAATTTTTTCAACATGTTCTTCGACAGTATGCCTATTTAAACCAATCGTAGCGTATCGCTGCACTGTTTCATTCTTATCATTCAGCTCTACAAAAAGTTTGTAAACGTGTGATGTCATTAAATTACATGGGAATCAGTCGGCAATAGTGATGATTAATTACTGCAGATAGATAAGCATAATACATTTGGGAAGGTATAACGCGCTCACTTGTTGTACAATCAACCTATTCTATTCTACTGAAAATTAGAATAAAAATTAGTGACACTCAAACGAAAGCAAGAGTAAGGCCGACTACTCGGTTCGTTCAGTGGTGGGAATAAAACACAAAAGGTAGTAATAATTACTATTTCATTAGGCTATAATATGTAAATATTTTCAAATTTAAACACGCCATCTAAATTTGTGTAAAAACAGAGCTGCTACCGTTCGATACAATGCGGAATGGTCGAGATCTTGCACGGCCACGGAACGGTTTCAGATAGGTTTTGTCCTGTGTGAATTCGGCCGGCGTATGCAGTGGCCCTTCTGTTTCCAAATAGATATCCAAACAGGACATAGCTCGTTTCAGTTGCAATGCTAAAATATTTTTAGGGTGTTTTGGAGCTTGCAAGCTATTGACCCAGAATTCCATATCCTGTAAGATAAGTTTTTAATTATAAAACTATTTTAACTCTAGTGCTGCATTTATCGGTGTCTTACCCTTACAGCTGCATCATCAGCAGCAGAATGTTTTCCGTTCCAGTTTAGCGAAAGAGACCATAATGGTGTACCATCCGGAAAGTCACAGGGAACGCAAATGTAGCACTCCAGTTTAGCAGATCCACGCGTAATAATCGCTCGAAAATAAAGATCATTCCCAG
Organism: Sabethes cyaneus; assembly: GCF_943734655.1. NCBI lineage: Eukaryota > Metazoa > Arthropoda > Insecta > Diptera > Culicidae > Sabethes > Sabethes cyaneus. The sequence goes on along the minus strand of NC_071354.1, from coordinate 75,453,916 downwards.
TAGAACTGCTTTGCTCAGCAAATTTTGCTGTCACAGTCGCTGCAACGTACTCGGCATACGATAAAGCAGTCCATTGAACCAAAGTGCTAGATATGCGAATCGGACTATTGTTTTCCGTGTTGATACTCGTATCTATAGTGCCCGTCTCGAGCTCGTGTACTTGTTGGTACAGACGCAGTCGTGCTTCCCATCGTGTACGGATAGCTTTAACGATAGTTGGAATCGTTTTCTGCCATTTATCACTGGCAGTTAAAAATTTTTCTCCCGAGTCCACAAATTCAATACCGCATAGTTCTTGTGCCCACTTGTAAGGTTTGCCTAATTCCTTTTCTTTCATCATAGGTAAAAGCTTTTCCATACTTATTCCAATTTCCTCTAGCTGAAACTTAGTCTTCGGATTTGGGCTGTATTCACCATTGTCATCCGGGAACAACTCATTAAGGATGTTTTCCTGCGACATAACATCTCCGGCAGCCACACCTGTTACTTCGATGTCGACCAGCGCACATTTAACAGTTACAAATCCAGCATTTGGAAGGTACTGAAATGTAAGCGCCAACGATTGTTTTCCGTCCTTACTTTTGATCGTGACTTTCACGCTAAGCGGATGTGGCTTTACTAAAGCCTTGCGTTTTTGCTTCAGCGGATCTTGCTGTTTAGTGGATTTACGACGATTGTAGCTGCCGCGTGTTGTCTCTCTATCCGTTTCCGTGTCCTCCTCGGATTCACAATCCAGATTTCCAGTAATCTCCACTTGTCGTGCCTCTTCCTCATCGCCATGAACAGATGTCGACAGCAGTTGATCTGTAAAAAACAGATTTCTAACCACACTAACAGAAAATTTGAAAAAAAATACGTACCACAAGCCTCTCCATATGCTGTTACGTTAGCGTACATCATGTAGAGCGGTTGTACCAATAGACGGACCGTCTTTTGAATCTCCCACCCCTTCTCGATGGGCATATCGAGTGCCTCCTGCAATGGCCGTGTTGCAGCAAGCAATTCCTTCAACCGAGGGGCTAGTGAGTCCAACCTCTCCGTTTTGGAAACAATCTCTTCCGCCACCTTTGCTTTGGAGGCATGCAACTCTTTGCATAACGCATCCAATTCCTTTCGCTGCTGCAACTCCCACTCAAGACGGGCAATACGCCGCGCGTGTTCATCAGTGTTCGTCTTGTCAGGCCGCGAAATCGACTCTGGTGCATTTTTGTAGAATTCATCCACCGTAACAAGTTCAATTTCTTCGTCTTGGCTTTTGAACAGATAACATCTCTGGACTTCTTTCCGTAAGTGCTCCGCTTCGTACAACAAATTTTGCAACTGTAAACGATTACTATCGACTCGCAGCTTCTCTTTGTGAAGTGCTTCCTTACCGTCTCTTATGCGAACCTTATCAAGACGATTCAGTTTTTTCAGGGCTACAAAAGCTAACGATCCTTCGATTCTTTTCTCTGAGATTTTTGCTTTTGCATCTTCCGAGTTATCCTTCTTCAATAATGATATTTCATCAAACAGTTTCCGCAGCTCGTCGCATATAGTATGAAATAGAAGAGCGTCTTTTTCCGGTGATCGTTTTGCTGCTTCCTGCTCTTCAAAAGCTATCGTATGCTAAATTTAGAGAATATAAATTAGATTAAACAATCACCTAATAGGTTCATCATCTCAACTTACTGCATACAAATCCTCCTTGGAAAGCTTCGTCGGAGATGGATCATTCGGGGAAGTCTTCCTGCGTTTTTTGTCGCTAACCTCCCGTTCACTACTTTCGTTTTTATTAACCATTTTCAACGAACTATTGAAATAGCAATTGAATTCACTTATTTGTTAAACAACCAAACGGAAACGCCGGAATCTGGTTGAGTAGGTTGAGCGAGCGGATAGATCTGTCAAAGCAAGCCCAAGCGGTCAAAGCGTCAAAGCAATGACAAAAGCGACAGGGGTGCCAAATATTTTTAACAATCATGGATCTGATTTCCCTTTGCCGTTCCTACCAGGGGGGATCTATTACTGTCAAATTCCATATACATGTGTGCGTTACCGCAGATGGTGTTTGGTCCATGACGTTTGTACTGTCATGGACCAAACGGCGTGTGTAGAGTGACTAAATACAGAGTGGCGCCAAGTCATCCCAAATGTATGCAATGCGGTTTAACCTAGGTTTTTCTTTCTCTTTCCTGCATACGCGTTGGATAGGTTGTCTGCTCGATTGGAATGACACTGACAGATAATTATCATTCCAATTTTGACATTGTCGCCACTCTGTATATAGTCACTCTAGCGTGTGATTGATTTCGAGCCAAGGGACTCGCAACTCTATTTTTGTCTGCTGCAGTTGACAGAAACTCAAGCCCAAACACGCAGCGCAATTGTCGTTTGTATTGTTTTGATCCCGATAATGGATTTATCTGCTTTTTAGCATAAATAAAACAAACTAATAAACTTTTTGGAAGCTACATATACAGGTAAGAGCAGCAAATCGGTAAGAAAAAAAGTAGCAAGAGCGGCATTGAAAATTATGGTCACCTGCCTTCACACCTTCACATGTGAGTTTCACAATTCCTTAGCGATAGATCCCCCCTGGTTCCTACACTGGTAAAAAAAAGTTTTCAAAACTTATGTTAAAAACAGATCGTTGTACGTAGAGTGACTATATACAGAGAGGCGACAATGTCAAAATTGGAATGTTAATTATCTGTCAGTGTCATTCCAATCGAGCAGACGACCTATCCAACGCGTATGCAGGAAAGAGAAAGAAAAACCTTGGAAAAACTGCATTGCATACATTTGGGATGACTTGGCGCCACTCTGTATATAGTCACTCTAGTTGTACGTAAAAGTAAATAAATATGACATTTATAATTTCTTTCTGCATTGATAAAATAACGTAAGCTATTGACGTAGGACTACGTCTTTTTTTGTTAATTCTTACTCAAATCTGGCTCCAGTTTCCAGAAGGTTACATCGGTTACATGGACTGTGAACCATTTCGCGAAATTTTCAACTTTTTGGTTAAAATGTGACAGTTCGATGGTTTTTTACTTTCTGTCGAAAATAACCCTGCTCGGGAGCATGATTACTTTTGACCAAGGTTTTAACAGTTCGATGATTCGCTTCTGAGAGCTAATGAGATATGCACAGGTGAGGAAGAGAGCTTCGACGTGTTTCGCTGATTTTTCGTTGGATTTTTTTACATTGGTATGGATACTTATCGCATAATTTTTTTCAAACAACCCGCGTTGAAATGAGATGAATTCCATCTATCAAGTAAAAGCAAATGAACATCGAAAATTCATCCAATTTTAACGCGGACAGAACAATAAACAATATTTTCATCCTCACCTTATAATGCTCTCATGGAGCGAAAAAACCATCAATCCGTCAAATATGAAATGGTTCGCATTCTGAACTGATTTTAACCACTCAAGGAGAAATAACCATCGAACTGTTAAATTTTAACCAAAAAGTTAAAAATTTCGCAAAATGGTTCACAGCCATAATCCACACAAAAGGGTTATTTATGCAAACTTCTAACGCTGTGAACGAGTATTTCATTATATGTCGACCTTTCTCAATTTACCACTTTTACAAACATTAAACATGTTTTTGGTTCAGAACATGACGATTGTCGCTTTTCCCGCACATCTCTGTTGTTTTGAGGTTTTGAACGTTTTGAAATCCCGGCATGCTGTCAAACTTTACTATTGTAGGGCTTTAGCACAGCACGTCCCGGTATATAATCCGTTGGCAACACTAGTTATAGGTAAGAAATAAAAAATTGTAAATATAAAGAGTTTGGGTGATTTTATTCGAAGTTTATCTCGGGCTCGTTGCCAAAGAATTCAGTTGTTCGCTGTGTAAAAATGAATACCTAGTTTCTCCGATCGGTTAAGTAGTGTGAAGCTACGTAACGTAGAATTTGTAAAAAATTAATTTATAAATCGTCGATAGCTATGACTTTCCTTAGCCTTCTCAGCTACGTTTCTCTACTCGTGCAAATATGTTTTGTTACGGTATCAATAGGTAAGAATAATAACAGTCGATAAAATGGTTACAAAATTGATTAAGTCTTTCTTTTCTGCAGCTGCTGGTCTATACTACCTGGCGGAATTGGTTGAGGAGTACACGGTAACGGCTAAAAAAATCATTACGTGGATGGTGGTTGGCTCACTGCTGCTCTATGTTATATTCATATTTACGGAACCGTTTTCCTGGACCATGTTACTATGTGGCATAGGGGCACAAATACTCCATTTAGTTATATTGAAAAACTTCCCTTACGTTAAATTCCTTTCGCCATACTTTCTGAGTGCTGTGATTTTGTTATTGGTCAATCATTATTTGGCGTTCATCTATTTCCAGCAACAGCTTCATCCGTTTACTGAGGTTTGCAAGCATAATTAGATTACTTTTAGAAAGATTAACTGTTTTGTTTTTCTTACCAGGTTATGGCTTATTTCACGCTTTGTTTATGGCTGGTACCATTTGCACTGTTCGTTTCGTTGTCTGCCAATGACAATGTTCTTCCGACGAGCAATGAGAGAACGCCACTACTAAGTAAGTTTATTCATATAGGTATATGTCAGAGTTACTTGAATATTTTACCAATCTTTTTACAGGTGACAACGACATAGTGACGAATTACTTTTCTAGTAAGAAAAAACTTGGACTTCTGTCGCTTTTTAACTACGCTAAAGAATCACTTTTACCAGAGCGTAACAAGAAATCTTTTTAAGTTTCATCCGTCAGTGATAACCATATGGTTCTTATTGAAAACTTAGACCGATAATAATAAGCATTTACATTGATGTTATTTTTTGTTACATATTTATTATGGTACCAACACAAATTCGTTTGCGTAAAAAATAAACATTGAGTGAGATAGTTCGATAATCATTCATCATGCACTTCTTTCTACAACCGATCCATCTGCCAATCCAAAATATGCCCGAGTAGCCATCTTAATAAACAAACCTGTTTCAACTACACCAGGAATCGAAACAATATCTAGATTGACTTTTTCCCAGTCGAATGATTCTGTACTAGGAAATTGCCAATCAAGAATAAAGTTCCCATTATCAGTTACAACAGGACCAGCTTTTGCAACTGCCATGCGAAGTACTAGCTTTCCCCCGTAGCTGGAAGATATTCTGTCCCTGATTGGCACGTAAGCCATCGGAATTACCTCTATAGGAATGCCTTTTTTGTACTGTTCACCAAGTTGTTTTGAATTTTTCGTGTAATCAGCAATAATAACTAATTGTTCTGCACAGGATGCAACTATTTTTTCCTGCAAAGCAACATTATATTGAATATAGAATTCTAAAATCATCCATTATACCTAGAAACTTACTTGAAGGAGGCAACCACCACCACCTTTAATCAGTACCATATTCGCGTCAACCTCGTCGGCCCCATCAATGGCGCAATCAATTTTCGGATTTTGTTCCAAATCTCCCAGAGTAAGCGCATTCTGGATTATAAGCTGGCGCGCTTGAAAGCTCGTTGGAATACAGACTAAAGTCAGTTTTTCGCGCCTGACCCGTTCAGCAAGGCGCTGAACCGCGTAGACTACAGTCGATCCGCTGCCAATTCCAACCACGGTGTTATCCTTAATGTATTCATCCACAGCTTTGAAGGCGGCGATCTTTTTAGCCTCTTCAAGGCTCATTTTCGTAGAGAATTGCTGGTACTTTATATACTTAATAACTTTAAGTGCGAATGGTATTTGTTGCGCGAAAGCTAAATTTATACAACTCGTGATCAACCCCGTTGGTAGTGTCCGTAAAGGCATGGGACGGTATCCTTAACCCCCTTTACCTGATAACCTTATAGTTTAGCTATAATTTTTTGACTCTCTTTCTTTTTTTACTATCGCTTCGCTCGCACACGGACACGCGTTTGTTTTGTTTGATCAATACAACGCACAGAGATGCCAGTTTTTTTAAATGCGCAACAACGATAAAAGGATAAAAGGAACAAAACTACTCGAAATTCAAAGTGATTGTAAAATTTAGAGTGACTATATACAGAGTGGCGACAATGTCAAAATTGGAATGATAATTATCTGTCAGTGTCATTCCAATCGAGCAGACGACCTATCCAACGCGCATGCAGGAAAGAGAAAGAAAAACCTTGGAAAACCCGCATTGCATACATTTGGGATGACTTGTCGCCACTCTGTATATAGTCACTCTAGTAAAATTGAATATAAAACAAAACTAACCCGGAAAAAATACCCATAGCACAAGCCATAGCACGAAGATAAAAATTATGGTAACAGTAGGATACCATAGGATACTAAATACCGTGGACCCCCGTTCGTTTGACCGTTTTTAATCTGAACACTTTTTAATTTGAACCCCGTTGGTTTGCACGACGTGCAAATTAAAAATGGTTCAAAAGTCATACTCAATATGACATCATTTGCTTATGCAGACATTGCACATAAACACGATTTGTTTGTGCTGATCTAGCGTGTTTAATCTGTTTCACATTGCGTTTTCCCAACGATTATAGTAGAAATCCGATCGGAGAATGAAATATTCGCTGCTTGCAACTGCCAACTGAATCAAACCACCAAAACAATAACAAAGAGCAGGGCAGCCAGTTCACACAAGTTCCAGCATATTTAGGGTTACCAGTTGTTCAAATTAAAAACTAACCCCGTTAGTTTGAATGAGGAATCGTTCAAACGAACGGGGGTCCACTGTACAGTAAATACAATAAAACTCATCGTCAGTAACGATAACCAAACCATCAAACTTATTGTAGTCCACCATAACTTTCATGATTTTGAGAGATTCTACCATAAAAATGACGGGTTGTAAAAAATTTAAAAAAATCTAGTTTTTCGCGAACAAAAATTTTCATCTAAAAGTGAAAGTTATCGTCCTTTTATGGTAATTTTTTTAAGCGAAAAAATAAAATATAGTTTAAAAAAGCTGTAGATTTGTGATGAAATATTGCCAATTCTATTGCATAAAATTAGAAGCAATAACATGAAAAAATTTGAAGGTTTCAGTATCTACAATAAAAACAGTTGTAAACAAATAGCACAGACAAACAGACGAGACACTCGCGTAAATTCCATCGTCCAATCAAAAACCACTAATTTTTCAAAAAAGCATGTTTCGCAACATGGCCACACCGCGGCGCGCGAGTGTTGCTTTGAGTTTTCAGTATAAAACCATTCAGATGTACAAAACCCTACAGCATAAAACCCTGCAAATGCAAGCTACTCCGCAATATGCATAACAGAGGGTGCTAGTGTGCAAGCAAAATGTGCAGGACGATGGTTTTTAAAGGATTTTCTTCTAAGTGTCATGTCAGTTCGTCAGTGCAAATAGTTTATACTACAAAAGTTAATGTAAAAACTTTTAAACAAAAGGCCCAAAAGGGCGAATGTCGCTAGCGTAAACGAACCAGGTGGGTGTTCTGTTGATTTTCCTATGCTGGTCCAACAAAGAACAACTGCTGTTTACATTTGCATCGTTTCCCTTTTGTTAACTCTATCTAGAATTGGCGTGGTTAATGAAATTGTATCTTGCAGTAACTTTACGAATCCTACGCAAATTCATATTTTAATAATAATTATTCCCGTACTTACCAAATAGATTGAAAATATGCTTGTCAATGATTGTCAAGCAAGGATGGATGCAATGGGGAGGCAATCACTCCTATTCTATATTTCGAACGAATCTTTATTTCGTTCGACTTGTTTCGAACGAGATGTTTTGCCCATTTGATTTTGTTGGCGGAAATTTCATTCGAAAGAGCTTTCATTCGAAATACCAATTTGTTCGTAATATAGAATAGCGGTGAATAACGAAAAACTGCTGCTTCAAACCGCTGAATTGCAAACATGTGTGGGACACGCAGAAAATAACCACGCAATTTCGCGTGAGAGTCTAAATAGGTGGAATCTCCGCAATATCAATTATTATTTTTTATATACAGCAACGATTCGCTAATTACGAACACTTAGCACTTTTATGAGCGATTGCGCACTTATTGTTTGGACAATTTTTCTTGCAATTGACAATATAAGCACAGACAAACAGACGAGACACTCGCGTAAATTCCATCGTCCAATCAAAAACCACTAATTTTTCAAAAAAGCATGTTTCGCAACATGACCACACCGCGGCGCGCCGGTGTGGCTTTGAGTTTTCAGTATAAAACCATTCAAATGTACAAAACCCTACAGCATAAAGCCCTGCAAATGCAAGCTACTCCGCAACATGCATAACAGAGGGTGCTAGTGTGCAAGCAAAATGTGCAGGACGATGGTTTTTAAAGGATTATCTTCTAAGTGTCATGTCAGTTTGTCAGTGATATAAGTTTTCATCGATAATCGCATATCTCAGGTTAAAGAAACTGACTAAAGAAATGACAGGTAACCTAGCAGGTAACTCATTTTCGGTTCGTCGAAACCAAGTGCGCATGAATCTCGATGAAACCTTCTGAATCTTTGGCTCGAAAACTTGAGGAGTATCAGTCGATGAACGCGGCAGAAAATAATGACTGCAAGCAAACGGCAACAAATATCATCGTATCATCACGAAATCGATCCGTGCTGCCTAACGAAAACACCAGGCAATCAAATTTGTAGCGTATACAGTTCATAAAATCGCCTAAATGTTGAACTAGAAAAAATATTGTTCGAACTTTTCCTAGCAACTTTGAACAGAGTCACGCACAACAATCATCGTTGAGCAAATCAGGTTTAATGATGACAGGAGGCCGCGAGCGACCAAGGGCATGGTGTGTTGCTATCTCTTTCTCATGTAGGAGTGAAGAGAGCAACTTTCAAATGGTCCTCGGTCAGGGCTATGGTGTGCTTGTCAAACTCCATATATTCGATGCGTTACTAACATGCACCAAAAATTTGGCTCTTAGGGTTACCATTTTTTCCAAATTAGAGTGACCAAGAAATTTTTGCAATATTTTTATAAATTTTTTACTTTCAATTGGGTCCTAAAGCCCTATGTCGTTTTTAGCTTGAATCGATGAGGTTAGGGTTAGGAACACATATTGTGATATTCAATTTTATATTTTTAGGCTATTGCCGTTAAAAACCTTTTTTTTAATTTTGTGAAATTTTGAACAAAAAATAAACATTTGGGCAACCTTATATAGACAAACTATAGTTGTGCATGGTTGTGCCAAGCGGTGTCTAGACAACACGAATTATAAAAAGAAACCATAGTCTTGAAATGTCACGGAAAACTTTTTGTTTACCTTCACGCTCATGTGATAGTGTGTCAAAAAGTCAAAAGTTGCAAAGTCAGGAAATGGCTTGGCAATCGCGACCTAAAACATTTTCTGAGTTTACAGCTCATTTTCCGGTTCCGGTCATCTCAGTTTAATTAAGGCTTTTGTCAAAATCAGCAATAAGCGTAGTGACTGCACTTGGTCACAGCGTGGATGGCTTCAGTTTTCGGATGCAACACCCGCCATCGAGATGCGACCGTTTGGTTAGAAACGCACAGAAATTTTTGGTCTGCCGTTCGCCCTACTGCTGATTCACATCGGAGTAGCAGAACATACCAATCGGATTGATAATACGGTGCCAGTTTCGGTTGGCGTTTTTTTTTCATACTGTTTTGCGGGGTCGATTGTACCGAGATTATACTGTTGGCCATCAGTTTGACATCGTTTAGTCATTCTTAGCGCAAACTAGATTTGGACAAAGTCTAGCACCGTGAATCGATGGATTGGAATACATTAGCATTGGGCGATACTGTATCTGTATCGAAAAAATCGATACTTTTGAGCCGATACATCGATATTTTGGATCGATACTGAGCGTCCCGATACCGGCCAGTATCGATGCTAAAACGACGATATTTGTATCGATACCTTTATAGTAAATGCTAGAGAAACTAAAATACTTTACTTATCCTAATGCGATGTCCATTAGGATTTCACCTGCATAACAATGTTCTGCCAACAAACTCGATCCATGGCTGTCCGCCTCCAATTTCTCGAATGTCCCATACTTTCCAGGACTTGCTCCATATGGTCTAACCGTCAAGCACGCTGCGAACCTCTGTGCCTGGTACCAACCGAATTCGAGGCAAACATCATTTTTACGGGATTGTTTTCCGGCATTCTCACATGTCCCGGCCATTGTACTCTTCCAGCCTCAGCAACTTTCTGAATACTGGGTTGGCCGAAAAGCTGCGCCAGCTTGTGGTTCATGTTTTTCCTCCATAGACCGTACTCACATACACCACCAAAGATAATCCTAAGCACACGACGTCCAAAAGTGACCAGTCTCCGTCGAGCATTGTCCACGTTTTGTGCCCGTAGACTATCGGTCTTATTTGCGCTTTGTACATGGTACATTTGGTACAGGGATGAAGCTTGCCAGATTTTAGGGTCTTGTAGAATCCGTAGGAAGCACGGCTTCCGGCAAGAATATCTCTGCGTATTTCTCTGCTGCAGATGTTATCCGACCACCTCGAACTCGTAGAAATTAAAATAAGAGGTGTACCTAATTAATGCGGCAGCTAATTTTGTTTATCGATAAATAAACTCTGCAAAAATAGATGCATTCCTAGTTCCAGTCTTAAATCAAATTTTAAGTAAAACTTCAATTTCAATTTGAAATCTAATTTAAAGTCGGATTTCTTGGGTGATGTAAAAAAATCAAATTCAATTTCAAATCCTATTTCAAGTCCAATTATAAGTCCGATTTAACTCCAATTTCTGGCAAAGTTGTAAGTATAATTTCTAGTCAAATTTTTCATCCAATTCACTGTTAGTTACTAGTAAAATTTTAAGTTCTTTATTATGTCCTATTTCAAGTTCAATTTCATGTCTCATTATAAGTCCTGTTTCATGTGTAATTTGAAGTCCAATTTATAAATTCTAGTCTGAATTGGTCCAAACTTGAGTTTAACTTCGCGTCCAATTTTAAGTGTGATTTGAAGTCCAAATTCAAGTTCCACTTCAAGTTTAATTTTAAGTTAAATTTAAAGTCTTACTTCCAGCTCAATTTAAAGTAAAGATCCAAGTTGAAATTGATTCAAACTGAAGTCCAATATCATTTGATCATCAATATCAATTTGAAGTACAATTTTAAGCATAATGCCATGCTCAATTCTAAGTTAAATTTCAGTTCCCATTTCAAGTTCAATATCAAGTTTAATTTCAGGTTCAAATTTAAGTAAAATTTCAAGTGCAATTCCAGCTCCGATTTTAAAATTAATTTCAAATGCGATCAATTAGACAACTCGCAAGTTGCTGAGTGAAGCTCTGCTTTCCTCAATGGAGGTAGCTATCTTGGCACTCGAAGATGGATGTGGTTGGATACGCTAGACCGTCAATGAAGCCGCAACTGCGTTGTTAAGTGAAGAGACCCTGAGTGCATGAAATGACTTTTGACGGAGATGAACTGGAAGGGGTTGATGAATTCATAAATTAGGGATCTCTGTCAACCGCCGTCAATCATACGAGTAAGCAGATTCAACGACGCATTCTAGCTAAGTCAGGTCTACTTTTCCCTTCGTAAGTCATTTCGATCAAGGAGCATAAACCGTACGCAAAATATAAAAGCATTTGCTAGCGCTTGGCTGAGTGGTCGATTTCTGGCCTGGATTTTTCACTTGCAAAGCCGGTGACCGATCAATCTGGCAAAAAGTCGGTTTACCAACTTAAGAAAACGGATTTGTACTTTTTGTCCGATTTTTAAAATTTATTTTTCATTTCCATCATTCCACTAGATTTTCTAATAAATTTTGTAGCAATCCTGAGCAATTCGTTGCAGTTTCCGGTCAAAAGATTTTAAAACCGCAGGCCTGACCAGTCCGACATCAGCTATTATTTCGTTCCTAACGAGATTTCGTATGAGAACGAAAGAGAATCAACAGTAGTAAAAGCACACGCATATAATTTTCTAAAAAATTAAGCTAAATAATAAACAAAAGTGTGGTTTTCGTTGCACCCTGTCAGTGTATCGATACCGATATCGATACCACTGGTATCGATACTTGCCGCCCGATATTTCAACGGGATCGATACCTTTACAAAAATTGTATCGATATTCGAATATCGATGCTTTTCGCAGTATCGCCCAATGCTAGAATACATTGCCCGAATCAAAACTTTTATCCGATAACTAGTACAAATTTGATGTTCCACTTCCTCACGACCAGCAAAACGCAGACAAGCACAAGAGACAACTGCGAAGCTGTAACTGTCAAAACGATCAGCTGCTCTAATGTCAAACCAGAGTTGCCAGTAAGAAAAAGTTATCATTGTTGCCAGAAACGTGTTATTTTCGTTATGTCAAGGAAGATCTCTAATGTCAAGGGAGAATAAATTACAATAATTTTGTTTTTTAATTTTTTAGTGCTCTGCATCTTTTTAAAAAAGAAAAAACTATACTCTGGTAGTCATAATGGGAAGCTTTATCGTTCCTGCTAAAAAAATCATCTTTTTATCACAAATTTTAGGACCCAATTAAGGCGTTTTTTAAATTGGTTAGAAATTGAAATAACAGCGAAGAAAAAATTTGACTTACATATAGAACTAAATCGCTTGTGAAACTTTAAGCTCGTTTTAATTAATTACAATAAAAATTCATTACGACAATTATCAATGACCTTCAAACAAAACAAGTTTGGTTAGCTTATTATGAATAGACTGAATGCTTTTTACTATTGAGTATTTGTGTTTTTATGAAGAACGAACATTGGAAGAACTGGGATTGTTGTTTTTGAAATACTACTGCAAAACTAAATAGGAGGAATTTTTTATGGGGATGATGATTTCGATGCTAGGTACCAAAGTAAATTGATATATACCAGGTATGTGACCATCGAGGGTTGCATTAGTGTGTGTAGAAAGAAGAAGAAATAGTTCTGAAATATGGTGGAACTTGCATGAAAATTAAAACTAAATTAATTGTAATTAATGAATGCAGCTATATTATTCCAGAGAAATATTTGAACATTTACAATGAAATGTAAGGAATATATTTTTAAGTCATTTGCACTTGTAGCCTTCTTTAATTATGCGTAAAAAATTTGAGAACATGGGTGACTAACTATTTCGATGTACAATTGAAAAATGAATTAATGTTTCTAATACTTCACGATCAATACGGTATACGGTTGCTTAAATTAAAACACGTTCCGTCCAACATTTTGCTTGCATGATGTTCTTGAATATCTGCCTCTGATGTCTTCTTTTAAAAAATAGTTTTATTCGAATAGATGCTTGTGCTACTGCTTGAAAATCCTTAAGTTGAAGTCACTATTCCAAGATGATACCTTTTTATCATAAATTTGCCCGCTCACGTTGTTTGATATATATGCTCTTGTCTCAACACTACGTAGAAAACCATAAAAAGTAATCTTAGATTGCTACAAAACAGTCTTAGATGATAATTAACACTTTAAAAGCTTACCAGAAATCAGACGAAAAATATCGCGGGCGGATTACAATGTTGCACATGCTGCTTATTGAACAATCATGTCCGAGCATTTTAAAGAATTTCTTTTTTGTTTTACTACTTGTAGGAAAGCGATATAAGGACATTTCTTTGAGATATCTTGATACCGCTTTGACGAAAAAATTTCTGCTTGCAATTTGGAATGTTGTATTTCATTGTATTCATGAAAATACATACTAGAAATAATGTTCTAAGCATAAACATAAAAGCTGTAAGAAAAAAAAAGACAAATCTTGCGTATCCAACGATTTTTTTAAAAAATTAACTAATTTTCCATACAAAATGCTCGAAATCTCAGAACTAGTGTAAATGTGTTAGTGCAAAGTGTATATGACAGCTCGCATTGTCATATACCTGGTATATAGCAATTTACTTTGGCTAGGTATAGGCGAATTCGAGAAAACTAAGAGCAACCGTTCGCTACCTGGTTATGATTATTGGAACTACAAAAAAAGTGCAATTCCCAAAATGTTTGCTGGCACCTGTATGGAGCTCAACTTTAAAAGTAATATTTTACTGAATTAACAACAGTGGGAATGATAAAAATGGATAATAAAGGTAAGAAAATGCATTTCCTTTCATTTGATATATATTGTTTCTGATTCGGGAGATTATTAGAGCTTCGCAAGTGTATTTATGTTTACGAACTGATAGGTTATATGTTTGGCTCTTGGCGCAAGTGATGCTAATCACGAAAATAAATCCGTTAGCATTTGAAAACACATTGGAATGCACTGAAGACTGAAAATAATTGGTGATTCTCTATCCAGGATATGTAAACTTTACAGCTGACTCTATGTACTTTTGCTTCATGCGGTACAAAATCAAACATTAACATTTTTCTGCCATAAAGTTAATTAATTCGAATATTTTCACTTACTTTAACGTAGATAAACAAATTTCTTCCAATATTACGCTATCTAAAATCCTGACAATTGAAAAGGTTAATCAAAACCTGCATTTTATTTCAGCTTTTTTTAAAAATGTATGGAGTTTGACAGCGATTTTACTTTTCATCACTTTTTTTATGCAGCGCCTCCAAGCGGGTGATAGCTTGTCAAAAACGCCTATACGAAATTTTCGCTTGACACTACCCCCCTGTCCTCGGTAAAGGGGAATTTCCAGCAAATTTTTTGGTTCCTGTCAAAATTAACATTTTGGTACCTATGCGTGGGACATCGAAAATGTATGAATTTGACAGCCACTTCACCCCGTAGCGAGCGACTGAGCTCCAGTGTCTTTTCTTTAGTCAGATTCTTTATCTCAGGTATTTTGACAGTCTCTACTTTTTAGCTAGAGCGGTCAGAGGCTTGGTCAGTGGGCAGTGCAAGCATAAAAGTGCCAGTTAGCTGGCTGCTGGGCACACTACTTGCGCAATTAAAAAAAAGCTGAAAAAGGAAAATAATTTCGCAAATAATTAAGTCGTGTCCTCACAGAGTTTAAAAAACAGCAAATCTAGCTATTCTTATTTTGCTTACACCCGGAAGGTTTAAATCTTCTATTATTCACGATCCCAAATATTTTCGTGGTGAAAACTATAAAAACCAGTTCCTGCGCTAAACGAATAAGGTAGACTAATCGAATGCAAAACCAACATAGAGAGGTGTGTAATGTTTGTTTTTATTTTTCACAAAGGTGATAACGGAACATTCTGGAAAACGTATACCCAGAAAGCAAAATGAGCTCAAGTTCCCCGAGTGAAGCAGTGGTCGAAAAAAGTCCCGATGGTTCTGCAGAAGACAAGTATTGCTGGGTTTGTTTCGCTACGGCTGAAGATGACAAGCTGGCTCCGTGGGTGCAACCTTGCAATTGTCGCGGAGCAACGAAATGGGTTCACCAAAGTTGTCTGCAGCGGTGGGTTGATGAAAAGCAGAAAGGAAACACTTTCAAGCGGGTCAGTTGTCCACAGTGTCAAAGCGAGTATATAATTGTGCTGCCGTCAATGGGAGCCTTGGCGCACGTATTAGAGGGAATTGATGCAGTGATCAAACAGATTAGCCCTTTCTTGACAGCAGGTGTAATCGTGGGTTCAATTTATTGGACAGCCGTTACTTACGGCGCAGTGACGGTATTGCAAACGGTTGGATATGAAGAAGGCATTTCACTAATGCAACGGGCGGAACCAATCGTCCTTTTAATTGGATTGCCGGCGATTCCAATTGGGTTGGTATTTGGCAGAATGATCCGCTGGGAAGAATTTGTGCTTCGTTTTCTACAGACCAAATCGTTTAGCATGCAACAGTTTGCAATTCTGAGTCTGCTGCTGCCTATTTCGTAAGTTGTAAAAGTTATATTCTTTGTGTGTCGGAATTAATTATTCTTTACCTTGCAGAAACTTAGATGAAACTGGCGCAAGTCCTCCAGGCTCCGGTTCTCCTTCAACCCCGAATGCTCTTCCTCCGGGAACCGTAATAACATCGGATCCACTTTCCGGAACACGATTATTGTGCGGCGCTTTACTTTTACCGACAATTTCGTCTATCGTGGGAAACGTTTTCTTCGATTCAATCCGGAATAATTTCCAACGTGCACTGGTAGGCGGTTTCGCGTTCGTTTTGGTTAAGGGTGTCCTGAAAATCTACTACAAACAGAAGCAGTTCAATCGAAAGAAGCAACGTCGCATTTTGGACTACCTTCCAGAGAACATTCGCAAGTATGGTTCAGTCAAAGAGCAAAAGCAGCAGCATGGCCAAACCAGACCAGGACAGCTGGACATCGCGAACCAAGCTGAACCTCAACCTAATGTTTCAAATTATCGGAATATATTCTAGATTTTCAACAAAAGCCTAGACTTAAACGACTGTTTCTGTATAAAAGAATGTAGAATTTTTATTTTTTTAGCTTGCATTTAGGTGCAAGCATTATTTCTAATTGAAACATAACTATCTACAATTCGAATCAAATGATTCCTTTTTTTCTATATAGCTACAATAAATATCAAGAAAACCTGTTAATTGTTCTGTAAATCTTTTTGTAAATAAAAATGTTTTCTTTTTTTAACTTCATCTTTAACTTACTCGGTTTTGTGATCTAATGAAGCTTTCACGAAGCAAGTTTCACTGCTAGCATCACAGTTTTCAAAAGGCACCAACGAAGAAGAACTGCTATTATCATCCGGCACGCAGACACAATAGGGTACTTTCTCTTTTTCGGACGGTTGTTTAGTAATGTAACGCCTTGGTTTCCCCACCCATCCGCGATCGATACCGTCGCCGCTTCGGGTCGTACACCAAACCCGCGTTCCAGTTTCCTCCTTCCACTCAACATTGCAGGAAGGATATTCCTGCTTTGGTTTAGCTTCCTCCAGTTCCGCCTTTGCCGATCTTTCCAGGACTAATCTATGGTATTCGGTCAGTTCACCGCGCTCATCAAAGTACCTACCAACTAATTTGCCCCTGTATGGGTACGTTTTGTCATAGAAAGACTTCCATTTGACGAGGCTTTTCAGCTCGGAATCGGTAAGGCTTGACACGTCCGATAACTCTGAATTATAGTCCTCGAACTCACCAGTGATGAACGATCGCGAAGCATCATGTGCTGAAATTTAGCTTATTCGAATATTTGAGCAAGAAAGTTAACGTATTATGACCTACCTACGAACATGTTATATGCTTCACCGGGTCCGTAATGCTTGGCTCCACTTTCCACGTTATAAACATGACCTAAAATAACAAGAAAAAGCCCTCTGCTACCAGGCTTTCCGTCGTACTGAGCTAATTCTAATTCGGTAAACAGTTTATGTTCGTCGTCTGGATTGTCATCAAATCCAAATGATTCTGGTTGATTCTTATTAGGTTCTTTCGAAAAAATTATAAACAAGAAAACTGCTAATCCAACTACAATTATATGACGAACGTAAGGCTTAACATAAGAAAGAACCATCTTTATATTTTATTTTACGTAAATTTTACGTGCGAGCTGAGCCTGAGATACGCTGGCAAATAGAAAACATGTCAAAGTAATAGTCTCATCATCTAACAGGACAATTGTAGTGTTCTTAGACAAACGATTGTGATCCGTGATGTGTTTATATTTATATACTGTTTGTTTGACCGTCATTTCTTTTGATATTGGCATTGAATTCAAACAATAAAATTTATTGTTTACGAGTGACCGCGTATTTCATTCTGCCGCAATATTTACCGCTTTCTGTTGAAAAAAACCTGAGGTCGAAGGATTCGATCACAAGGTATAAAATGGAGGCTTATGTTAAACTAGACTGGTAAGAGCATATTTTTAGTAGCTGAAAATATTGCAATACAACCGATTCTTACAAGTGCAGGTCGAAAAACCATCGCCGTAGCGAACCCCGACTGCTGGATTACTTTGCGATTGATTTTTCTAAACACGAAGAAGATATTTTTAATCTACACATCAATGAACTGGAAACGATCCATCAACCCGGCGATTTGTACGTAGACGACCATAACAACATGGAAGTGAGTTTTCCGATTGATCCTCGAAATGGTACTGAGGTTCGGCAAATTGTAATCGATGCTACCAGCGCATCGACTCGTTTATTTGATCAGTTTCCTAGCGGATCATGCCTGAGCCGAGCCGATCATCAGCATTGTTTAACAGTACTGAACCGATTAAATATGAGACTAAATTTTGACACGGTAGATGATTTAGAAGCGCTAGCAAAATATAGAATCTTGATCGGAAAGTTGGAAGCGGAGAGGTCACTATTTGATGAATTTGTGAGGAATCATTTCAACAATGATTTAGTTTTCCGCAAGCGGATAGTTGATCCGGAATTGAACAACTTAGTGGTATCTATTTGGAAGGATAAGGTTCAGAGAACCATGGACACCTTGACGGATGACAGTAGATTCCACCTGTCGACAGCAGTAATGTGGTTGAAATATAGCGAAAATGAGCGAAACGTAAGGTTCGAACCGGTATCTGAGGATATATTGGAACTTGGTCAGGTAAAACACATTTTCACCGAGAATTTATTAAATTGTCGTACTTTGAAAAGAAACGTACGGGTGCTTGAGCACTTTTTGCAAGAGCAGTTAGCTTTTTCTACAATTAATCATTCAGTTCAAGTGGCTCAAATTTTAAAACAAGATGAAGATCTGCGAATTGTGATAAATTCTGGAACGCTTACACACATGCTTGACAATTTTTGCAACTTGCAGAACCAATGGTTGGTGCCGTTCCGAATTGAAGTAGTTGAAGGACGTAGTGTCATTTTTTTCGATAAGAAAATGCAGCCTACAAGAATGAGTAGTCACAAGCGAAATATAAAAGCGCATAAATATTTAATAAAAAGTTTCATGAGTGTTTTGAAAAAAGACTACAGCTCCGGAAAAGATAGAAAAATAGGAGATTTAAAGTATTCAGATACGCTAGAATATAAAGTCATTGAATTTGATGCGTACCTTCAAAGATTAAAAGAAGCGGACGAAACAAGCGACAAGCCTCAACAAAATGTTTGCTTGAGGCTGTGGAATTTACGCGATGGCGATGAACAGTTTCGATTTCTCATTAAATCTCGAATGGATTGCTACCAATCACTGCGAAAAGTCAAGTTTTTTATTAACATTTCTGTTAAGCTAGAATATCAAGCCGAATTCGGTGCGGAACAAATGACCCAGAGTGAGCTGATCAGAGAATGGACACGACAATTTTTGAGGCCAAATTCTAAAACATTGCGTTTACGAATAAACGCAATGACGCATACAATCCTTTCGCACCATTATTTGGAGCTTAAAGATATCGAAGAAGAGTTGAAGCGAACCTACAGCATTGAGCCAATCAATGTTATAACGAACCTTTGGCAAACTTTGAAAGTTTTGCTAAACTTTCCTCCAGGGGAGCATCTTATGCAACATGACACGAAGAATTCGGAAAGCGTCCTTATTCTATCGAAAAATCCAAAATTAGTCACAACTGGTACCAGTTTGAATTTGTTAAATATCTACTCTTCCGTAGAATATGATCAATGCGTTTTGGAACAGTACGATTGGATACCAATAGATCGGACAGTCATTACAAAACTTCACAGAGAGCACACACTATTGCCGTGTACCTTCCCACATTGGTTACAGAAACAACGAATTGTTGCGCGGGATAAACTAGGTCCAAGGCAAAAGACGGAGCCTTTACAAGCGAAATGTAGTCCGCCTAAAAACAAAAAATCTAAAGGCGATCGAGAACGACAAAAACGTAAACAAAAAGAGCGGAAGCTACTAAAGCGTAAAGAGCAATCTTTTGTAGCAGACATTCAAAAATCGCTGGACCAGTTCGCACCATACCCTGGTCCTTCCAGATCCACCAATACCAGTGTTAAATCGTGCAAGACTAAAAAGTCATTCCCTTTAAAAAGTTTTGTGAAAGGACAAACAATTGACTATCAGACGTACATTGATCAAGCAAACGTTCAAAAGCACGAATAAAAGAATAAAAATATGTTTAAATCAACAAATTTTTTCGATTACATTACACTTATTCTAAATTTTCTGCTCTTCTACTGATGTAAGTGTTTCTCCACCAGTCCCTGTCCAGCTTGAACTGTGTACCATTCCAGTTGAAATGCGTAGGGGGTTTTTCTTCTCCCTCGGAAAAGAGAAAATTTTTACTCAATTCTATTGCTAACTTCGACCGAATCAACCCAATGGATCCATATCTTACAGGAGCCGGATGGTATACGCGTCCGCTCAGTGGAAACATGCATATACGGCCAGGCTCCCACGGTACAGCCAAAAGATCACCGGCATGAGCGAAGGATAAGTATTCGTTGTTCTCTTACAATTGAAATAGTTTTTTTTGAAACATTTTTGGTCGTTTTGATAAACAATAAAACCACACTTACTTGCATCTTGAAAAATGTGGCTAAACACGACAGGTACATCATCGCACCGTACGTAATTGCGCTCACGACCACAAGGTGACACGAAAGGAAAGTGTTCTCTGTAGCGGTCAGTCTCGTTCAGGCGCAACCGTTTAAAGAAAAACTCTAGAAATTTTTTCTCTTTAAAGCATGACGTAAAATTCTTAATACGTGCATCATCTAGAAAAAGCTAGTAAAAAACTGCCCGTTAGATTACCCACCATGCAAGCAACGTATATTGAGATTTACAAAATTACCATTCCTTCGTGATCGATGTAATAAAAATATTCACGGATGTTCGTTGCGGGTGACTGACCTTGCACATAGCTTATCGTTGAGCATCGTCTTGCGGTTATCAGCAATAAAAGGTTTCTCTTGAACATCTTCTGTGCAATAGTAAAATTATTGTAGCAAGATTGCCGTTACCTTCTATTACACAACACAAGTTACAATGATTGAACAAACAACGGCCAGAGATGTACCATTAAATTCTGCAGTTTGCAATTTTTATAGAGAAGCAATACTGATGCATCAAGAAAAGAGCCAGGTAAATAAACCAAATAAACGAAACAAAAGTCCTATAAAGTAGAAATTCTAAAAAAAGAGATATGCGGAAGCAACAATTGTCATGTTTTGGAGCTAACAACAATTATCATGTTCTGAGGCAAACGAATATGCGCGGGTTTATTTACTTTTATTCCTATATATATATAATGTATAAATATCTATTTACTTTAATGTATGAAAATATTACGTACTTAACAGAATTGTTATTCGTGCAACTTTTTACATGTTTAATGCATAAACATAATTTTAAAAAACCGCTTGAAATCGTTATTTACTGCATATTCGTTATTAACCCTCTAACGGGCAACACCGTGAAAACGATGTGATCAAGCTAATGACTATTTTATCATGAAAGTACACACAAAAAAACCTTAAGTTCTGATTTTCATGCAAATATAATTATCTGGAGGAGCGCCAGGTAAGAAAAAGTCCAATTTCTCTTTTTCTTTTTTCATGTCTAACGCTCTGCCCAGATATTTTTTCGATTCAGATATATTACAAAATTAAAATAATCCATTAAATTTACTCATAGAAATTCTTTTTAGGTCAATCATTTTGCTCTAGATGTCCTTTTCCTTCAAAAGTAAAAAAGGGAATATTCGCGCATTATTTTCGGAATTTTTGTTTTTGAAAGATGATAACTTTTGAACGCATGGTCAGAATGTTATGATATTAGTATCAAAATGTCAAGAAATTTGCTCTGAACACATTTTGCATATTGCCAATTGAAAACAAATTTCGTATGCGGCTCTGGAGCTTTAAAAGCGAAGGCCGTCTACAGACGGTCACCCGTTAGAGGGTTAACGCCATGCCTCGATTCTACATTTTTGATCAAACCATTCTAACCGAAATTCCAATTAAAATGGGTTGAACCATAGTTTGATCAATTTTCAACTCGAAATAGCAATTGTAATCTAATTGGCTTATACGGAATATTTTATCTAGAAATTTAAATTTATTCAGATTGATAATAGAAATTAACATGTTTATATTTCGATTTTATCATAAGCTTTGACTGACTGACTTGACTGACTTACTTATCTTCTTTCAACGTTTTCTTCTCTAGTCGGTAAAAATCTTTGCTGTTATCTTTATAGAGGGTCAACTTCAATTGGAATGTGTCCGCCAAATCCTGTACCGTATCTATCTCCTTGCTGGTAAGACCCTCAGGTAGTGTCAGTTGTTTACTTTTCTCGTCCTCGACAAAAGCATCCAGTGTTTTGCGCATCGTGTCTGTAAATCGTATCTGCTCCTCGGTGCGTTTTTCGTCTTTACGTTCTTTCAGCCCAAATGCACGCGCACATATGGCTTTTTCGTCCTGACGATGTTTTTCCCAGCGTTGATTAAGTACTTTCAACTCCTTGCTGATGTCCTTGTTGGATGCCTCAAGACGTTGTGCTTTTAGCAAACAATTTTTGGCCCGTTCATACTCTCCTAAATTCATCAGTGCACGGCCCTCATGGAATAGTGCTCTGGGAATACGTTCAATGTTACCTAGACGACGAATTTCGTTTATCATCGAACAAGCTCGACGAGGATTATCTTTTTTGTTGTAGCAAACAGCAAGACTGGTATAGAGCTGAATCAGCGTTTCAGTTTGTTCTTTTTGCTCTTCGTCATCTTTGACATGACAGCGTTCTAAATAACCAACGGCCTTATGATAGTCGTTTATAGCATTCGGAACAAGATTTCTTTTGAAATAATCTTTAGCATGATTCCTTGTATCCATTACCTTCTGTTTAACAACGGCATACGACATTTGCTCTTCTGGTGTAAGTTTGTCTAATGCTTCGGCATCACCAGGGTCTGTGAAGCCAACCAATTTGATGATGAACAACGCATCGGCCTTGGGTTTGATTCTGGGCTTACACCCAAGCTCACCAAAAAGAACTTGATAGCCTATAACAAATTGTGCTTCTTCGCTTGGTTTCATCGACTTCACAGCATCCTCCAAACCACTTAGGACTTCTTCCTTTCCAATGGTAAATTGTTTAAATTCACCTCGCATTGAAGTTGAATCGAAGGCGTATGCTTCGTTTTCAAAGTACCCGTTATAATCTATGGTAACTCTGGCACGTTCTGGAACGAGTTCATCGCCGACCCCTTGTTTCGTGATTCGTTTGTAGATAAATTCCGAGATCATAAACATTTGTGCACGTAATTCGTCGAAACTTTTGTCCCAGGGATTCATGATTTTACGATGAGCGTCTTCATCTTCATCAGCACTTCCATAATCATCCTCCATAAAAAATTCCTCGCCGTGCTCATTATATTTTGTACTAATTTGAAACTGTGCTCCCTTTTCGCTCAACAAGTCACTAAATTCAAATATTCATTATTAGAATCAATAAAACACAAATGTAACTCCATTACTACCTTATATTGACGGCTTCACTGAGAACAAACCCGTTTTCATCCATGGTGCTAACCAATCTAGAATGTGTTCAGTATTTAAAATACACTGCAAGTTGTTACTGTTAGAAAAGTTTACAATATGTTTATGGTATATTTGATTTTAAACCAATAAATACAATTTTTGGCGTTACTACCTACTCCCGCTACCTAACTATGGCAGACCAGACGACTGTAATTTGATGACTTTTCCGGAAGCTGTCACCTTTTACCCAGGTGGGGTATTTCGTTTTAGGAAAGTCAAAGGCTCAAAGGCTGATATCGAGAGCAACATTCCAAATAGGCCGAAAAGTCAAAAGCCGTTTCAACAATTCGCTATAACGGTGCTGTTAATATTTTTCTGTAGAGTGACTATATACAGAGTGGCGACAATGTCAAAATTGGAATGATAATTATCTGTCAGTGTCATTCCAATCGAGCAGACAACCTATCCAACGCGTATGCAGGAAAGAGAAGGAAAAACCTAGGATAAACCGCATTGCATACATTTGGGATGACTTGGCGCCACTCTGTATACAGTCACTCTATTTTTCTGGTATACGAGAGAAAGAGGAACCCCAACAGGAAGATAAGAGTTATTGTAACAGTAGGATACAAAACACGTAGTAAAACATTAAAATTTGTTGTCAGAAAAGATAACCATATCATCAAATTTATTATAGTTTACCATAACTTTCGTGGTTTACTACCATAAAATAACGCGAGTATCTTAACAACACAAAAATCTGTATTTTTTCGCCAACGATAGGTTTCCATTTACAGAAAATGTTATCGTCCTTTTATGGTACCTATTTGTTTTAAACGAATAAAACAATACAATAAATTTTACAACAAATTTTTCCATAAATTTCTATGTCCTGTTGTAGAAGCATTGTACCTACATATTATTAAAATTATATATTTTTGCCGATGCTTTAAATAGACCAAAAACAGTTTGTTATCCTTTTGCACTTAGGCCCTACTGAAATATTTTTCGTTTGATTTTTGCGTTCATCTTGTGTTACCTTTTTTAAAGTTCTTTGACCAAAGCCGGGAAATGTTTTTATGGTTTTTAAAGGTTTTTATGGAAGCTATGTTATCTTTATGTCAGCTTTAAGATCTTGAAATTATTGTTTTGGTTTTGCTTTTAGCGTTTTTAGTCTTTTTATCTGAAGGGTTGTTTGGTGATTTCAATGGAAAGTAGTAAAAGAAAAGCATTGGATAAAAGTATGTATAATTCTTAAGGATAGGATACAGTTTATTATTAAATATGTATATAATAATAATCCACAAACTAAACTTGTTTCGATATATTTCTAACTTTTAGTTTTAATCGTATTCTTACATATTTTCCGAAGTTCCAGATAAAATTTGTCAATATGGAACAGAGTGCTACAGAAAAAACCCACACCATTTCAAAGAATACTGTCATCCGCACTGTAAGTATTATATGTATTGCAGCGGTAACGTCCTAATCAACTCTTGCAATGTTACAGTAGAAGCAATATTACACGGCGCTGCTAAAGCTAAAGATCAATATGAAATTCCCGAAGAGTTATCAATTAGTCGAGAGGTCGTCTCAGACCAGCTTAAGATTCTGGCACAAATTTATCCGGATCTGCTAAATAAAAGTTGTCCTCCAACAAAACACTTAAAGAACAATGAGAGTTCACCAAAAAACTTACAAACTGTCCCTAAAACTACAAAAGAAAATACCGTGGTTGCTGATCTGTTTGCTGAGCGTCGAGAAAAAATGGCTAAACAATTCGAAGAAAAGAAAAAAGAAACAGCTTCAGCAACCAGCCTTCAAGCAAAACAGTCAACTTCAGTAGATACAACAAAACCTTCGGGAGTGTCGTTAAAGAACGTAATAACGCGAAATATTCACGATTATTATCCCGTGGTAATACCCCGAGGGCAAATGGCCAACAAATTAGAAAATGCTGCCCCGTATAGTATGTTCATGACAACTATCACGGATGCCCCAACTACTCATAAAGAACCGTTATCGATAACTTTCCAAGAACTCCTGGATAATAGTCTGGGAGAACTTGAATCGTCTGTACAGATGAACTTTATGGTCGATATCGGTTGGCTTTTAGGACATTACTACTTTGCTGGTTACGAAGATCGACCGTTGCTTATTTTGTATGGTGATGAAACACCAGAACTTAAGACTGTGTCTTCGCAGAAACCGAACGTGACGGCAATTAAGGTGCACATTGCAACCCCATTCGGGGTGCACCACACCAAGATGGGTTTGTATGCCTACACGGACGGATCAATGAGGATTGTTGTTTCAACTGCTAATCTGTACGAAGACGATTGGCATAATCGTACGCAAGGGTTGTGGATAAGTCCGAAGCTGCCACCGATTCCTGAAGATTCCGATACGGGCTTTGGAGAAAGTCGTACTGGTTTCCGAGGAAGTTTAACTACGTATCTAAATGCCTACAAAATCAGCCAGCTGCAACCATGGGTTGCCAAAATTCAGAAAATTGACTTTCGAGCTGTAAAGTAAGTAAAAATTGTACTACAGGTTTTTTGTTAATAAGCTTAACCATATGATTTCGCATTGGTAAAAAATGAAATAACTGACTATAAATTTTATCACAATGTGTAAAAACTATAGGTTACTCGAGCATGTCAGTATTTATCCTAAACGAAATAACGTGGTTTTTCAAACTTCTTTTACTTGCTGTAGTCTAAAATGCACTGAAATATTCATCTTCTAGTGTTTTTCTGGTGGCATCTGTACCAGGGGGTCATCTCAACACTCCCAAGGGACCACTTTGGGGACACCCTCGTCTAGGTTATCTACTTGGTCAGCACTCAGCTCCGATCGATGACACTTGCCCGTTAGTAGCTCAAAGTTCTAGTATTGGCAGCTTAGGACCGAATCCACAGTCTTGGGTTTTATCGGAAGTTATGGCCAGTTTCCGGAGAGATTCAACTCCGATTGGTTTGCGAAGAGTTCCCGCCTTTAAAATGATATTTCCTAGCTTTTCCAACGTTAGAAGCAGTCACGATCATTTGCTTGGTGGAGGATGCTTACCGTACATGAAAGCCACCCATGATAAGCAACTTTGGCTTAAGGAACATCTACATCAGTGGAAAAGTGATTCACGAAGTCGAACGAAAGCTGTGCCCCACATCAAAACATATTGCCGTTGGTCTCATCGGGGGCTTTACTGGTTTTTACTGACGTCTGCCAATTTGTCGAAAGCTGCATGGGGTGTTTATAATAAATCCGCGAAGTTCGAAGCACCCTTACGGATAAATAGTTACGAAGCTGGTGTTCTGTTTCTGCCAAAATTTGTGGTAGGTTTGAAACTTAATTTTATCTTTTTGCTGTTTGATATAAAAGTTCTTGTTTCAGATCGAAGAAAACTTTTTTCCTATGGAAGCTAAAGCTGAAAACCGGCATCCCCGATTTCCGATGCCTTACGACATTCCTATAATACCGTACGCACCAGAGGACACGCCATTTTTCATGGATTACTTGAGACAGTAACGCAAGCGCAATCTGCTTAATTCCACCAGTTATTTTAAAACAATTATCATTGTGTTTGTTATTAAAAATTGAATTACATCGCTATCATATTGTAACATAAATTGAGTCACATGTTGTGTTATGAGTATGAAAACAGCTGTTTCAATGATGCGAACCATTCCCTGTTTATAAACAAACTAACAAACACTTGAAAGCTTACTGTTGTATGATATGTCGCACATGATACACATATGCAATACTTCCCATTGCTATGACAAGGAGCACAAGGATGTAACAGGACATGCGCTGTTTCGTTCGTCTTTGATATACCTAGAAAAGTCAAAATATTTTCATCATCGAATTGCAAATAGTTAATTGAAGCAAATGATAAAAATTAAGTAACAGTAAAAAGGTAAGTTATTTGTGTTACATTCATCATTACACGTTTTGTTAGTGATTAGCGTCAAAACAACTTATATATGTAGTTCAGTTGTGCAAATTCTCGGATGCCAATCAGCAGACTTGAACATTGATTGCAAAATATCGGTGTTGAAAAAAAAACACAGTTGTTATAATGTAAATTGGCATCCACGCGAGCTGTCTATTACGATGATAACTTTAGTAACTTGGGGGAAGGAACAATTGTTAACTTCAACCGAAATCAAACCTAAACTATTTTCACCTTATAAGAGTCATCAGAGTAGAATTGGATCCAGTATTGCAATCTGTCATAATTGTTGAACAAACCGAGTGAGGGATTTGGGGCCCTCTCGAATGCGCGTACTTTTGCAATACTTCGCATCAGCCGGCGCACACCTTCAGTCACAGCCTTGGCCAGCCGGCTCCACCAATTCTTTATCTAACCAAGATCGCTGATGACTGCTCCCTACATCTTCAGCTTCCACTTTATTTTCGCCCAATACTTCTCTATTGAACGCAACTGGAGACAATTTCGTGCATTGAGTTCCTTTGGATGCCAATTGTCGTTGTACTGTTGTAGTACTTCCTTCCTTGGCATAACGGGGCCAGGACTGCACACGCGATACTTCTTGATGAAAGCGGCAATTTCCGGTATGCATTTCCTACTGCATATCTGCCCGTTCACCACAAACTCCGAATGAAAGAACAGCGGCTTGAACAGTGCCCTCTCGCTGACTGTCAACAACACTCATCCAAGGCCTTTCTTCGGGAACTGGTTGCGGAAGATATACTTGACGCCATCGCTTACCTTCCTAGGGGCGGACGTAAAGGGCTCGATTCTCTGCCTGTCATTGATGTCCAGCGTCAAGCATTATGATTCGTCACCCATTATGACAACGACGTCAAAGATGTTTTTCATTAGCACCTTCAGCTGCTCCACCTCGGTGATTGCCTGCTGCTCGGACACGGTCAGTCTCGACTGACACTCCCGTAAAAATGACCATTTTGGCCAGGTACTTCTTCACCTTTCGGCTCAAGGTGCGAAACGATGAAACCACCTTACTGTCGGTCTTTCTCTTCAGTTTCTGCTGCACATTACGGTCGCGATCCGTTCCATGCTTTAACCTTTTTTCAGAAGAGAAAGGATTTGATAAATGCCGGATCGGTACTATCCAGCGGATACGATGTGTTTCACCATACCCTATTTTTTTACACTAGGGTGGAGTTGACAGTATGAACAAAGCATTGAGTGTAGTTGTTTGTTTTGCCACAATTTTTTGCTGTACACAACAGGATTGCCACGATTGGCAATGCATAGGTGGGTTCATCTTCAGGCGGCAGCGTATGAGCCCATAGAAATATAAGTATAGGCCCGTATAAATAAAACAGTTTGCTTTGCTTTTTCCACGTAAATCTTATGGAAGAAGCAAAGTAAACTTTTTTATTCATACGACCTAATCACTAAAATTAGTTCGCAGTCAATGTTATTGTATACATTACTGCTAATGCCTTTCTAAAATTCAGGCTCTTATTGGCGTTCCCAAGAGCTACTGCGCCCTTGGCGGTGACCAGTTTGACCAACTGCACGCTACGGCGCGGCTTACGAGATCTGGCCACTGTGTGTAATTTAAGGCATCGCATTCGCCAACACAAGAACTGCTCATTTTCCCCACTGGCGATTATTTTCCGTAAAAACCTGCACATTTCTATATGGTACTAAATTTAATTCCAAAAATCAGTTCCAAATTTATATCATTAAGGGTACTTTGCTGCTTCGTCATAATTGCCTATTCCCATCCTATCCAACACAAATTATTAATATCAGCATTTTTATGACACACAATGCAAAACTAGTTATTCCCTAATATTTTAGTTTGTTGTCTATCATACGCGATCAATCAAGTGAGCTGAAATCTATTTAAATGCTTTTTATCATGAAAGAAGTCCTACCAGCCAAATTTTCAACGTTTTTTCGCGCGACGATGAAGAAAATGTCGACTAATCGTTCTAATTTCCGTCATACATAAATGAAAATAACTCACGCAAGGCATTGTCGGTATTCTACAGCCAGGAAAACTTGCCTGACCTGCAGAAATTTTGCAGAATAATATTTGTCATGCCGTTCTACACAAATACATGCGCGTTAGCTTCGTAAACATTGTTGTGATTTTTAGTTCGGACGATGAACAATTTTGATGGACGGATTTTAAAACGGTGCGACGAATTTAAGAAATAAAGTCAGTTGCGTAATTTCAATAATATGCTTTAATAATCGCTTGTGTTTTAGTCAAATCAGCACAAGAACTTTTGGAGTATTCATTAAATCCATCCAACAAATGATGAAAATTAGAATGGCTTCACTTACTACGACGGGAATTAGAAATAAACCCTATTAAAAACCAATCGATTGACACATCTAGATTGATATGCAAACCATCAAATATCTTGGATGGATAATTCTTCGGAATTGACGTTCGAAAAGTTTCATTTTTCATAGGGTAAGGAAACCAATGGTATTCAGAACCGCTCTTTATGCTACCAACGACAATGCAGCTTTATAGTGCTTTTAAAACCAAATATATAACTATACTTTCTTCAACATTATTGTAGATAATAATCAACTCTACAATTGCTCTATACACCACTTTTTCAAATTGTGTTGCGCTAAGGCGCTATAGTCGAAAGAGCATATACTGAACAAAAAACTGCAAATGAAACTTGATCCTTTTCAATCAATCTTTTTAGACATAAAAATACATTATAATGCATGGGCTATTGAAAGAATTAGATGTGAATAGATGTGCTCTCAATATCTGGTGCTGGTGCTTGCCCAGGTGCACAAAATTATAGATAACTGTTAATAATTAAGCTTAAAAAAGGAATATAAGAAATATATAAGACAATGATTAATTTGAATTTATCTTTCTCCCTGATAATAAAAATATATGAGATCATTTTACTTATGGATGAATTAATCACCATCAGTGCTCAATGTTTGTTTTACCAATAAGCATCTTCCTTCCCAACCACCGACAGCAGTTGGCACGGAATGCAATAAAATGACGATCATAATTTACCACCTAGCACGCGATTAGTATTCACTCAAGCATTGCAACTGCTTTGGCCACAAGCAGTAATAGTCTGTCCAATGATATTCAACTAGCTGCTTACATTTATATTGGGATATTCACACATCGAATCGATAGTCGCAGGAAATAATGTGTTCAATTGCTCGTCTCCTCCACAGTTACGCATTGAGCTTCAACCGCTGCGTGTCGCGTGTTCCGGATTTTAGTTGTACACCATGTCCTCGGCGAGGTTAACGAGCGCCTGGGAGGACAACAAGTCACGTTCAGAGACTGTACTCTATCCGGGAAAATATTCAGTGTCCTCGGCCAACGCCCGCTTTTCCCACTCACGTGGCGGGATATCACGGAATGGCAGTCGTGATGATAACAAACTGCACAAAAGTTTGGAAGAGATTTCCAAAGATATTAAAGAACTGGAAGATTTTATATCCGTTACAGAAGAAATTCTAAGGCGAGAACGCGAGCACGATGAACGGCTGTATCGAAGGGAACGGCAGCGCAAAGCTTTCGAAAAAACTATGCAGCAAATTAAAAACAAGTGTAGTCCGACAAAAATTTGTTTTGGGCGATCTGAAGACTGTCGAGTGAAATCACCGACGTTCAAAATAAATATCACCCACAAAAGGCGAATCAAGACGTTCAGTCCAAAAAGTTACAAATCAAAACTGTATTTTCGAAATGGAAAGATAGGATGTCTCGACGCGGAAGAAGCTGTATCCAATTTGAAGAGTACGCATGAGTTGGTTAAAAGAATAATTAACGATGAAAACAACATGCTGGTTAAATTGGAGCATCAACATTACACAACCGACATCAAGGAGGAATCGCCCGTTTCGGTGGGAACTCCATTGGAGAGCTTGCAATTATGCGTTACAGAATCCGCTGGTTCACTGTGTGATGAGCCGTACAAGGGTCTGAATGACGAACCGGAGGACAATGTATTACAATCGAAAATGGAACACAACATCAGCAGCGAAAGAATCATTGTCGAAGACGGAACCACGTGAGTGAACGAGTAGTTAAACTTGATTTCACTGTGAGCTTAATGATTTGCCATTTTAGAAGCCCCCCACCGAGTGCCAACGAGTTTGTAACCGGTCGGTTACGACATCTTGCCAGTCGGTTTTCCGAAAGGACTAGACGAATGCGTAGTAAATTGGAGATTCCGCCCACGCCTTCAAGCAGTGTTAGTGCGCCTTCTACGGCACCGTCAACGCAAAGACATAATGTTGAATGTAAGTACTGTATTTTTAAGGTAAAGTTGTAATCTAAGTGAATGTTTCTTTATGTCACCTTCAGTGCGTGCTATTCAAAATTCGGCACTTACCCTGCAATCAGCTACCGGAGCAGAAACTTGTCACCACGACTATTTTTGCCCAATATTTTGTACTGGTGCAAAAACGAATACCGTTTTGGACCCGCAAGGAAAGTTCTACATTTCTTGGCTGTTTATCGTGTCGCTGTCGTTTCTCTACAATGCATGGGTTATTCCATTACGGTCCTCGTTTCCGTATCAAACTCCAGAAAATACGAAATACTGGATTGCTTTGGACATATGTGCGGATGTCATTTACCTAATTGATATTCTCTTCGTGAAGCACAGAATAATGTATCTTTTTGAAGGATTTTGGGTCAAGGACACAAACCTTACGCGAAAAAACTACATGAGAAAGCTACAGTTTAAGGTATGTGCAATGGTGACAATTTCACTTAATCGAAAAATCTCATTGTTGTATCAATAATGATTGCAGATGGATCTACTCGCTCTCATGCCGTTGGACTTGCTTTACCTTAAGTTCGGCACCGAACACGTGGTATTTCGCTCACCGCGCTTACTGAAAATACAAAGCTTCTGGGAGTTTTTCAAACTGATCGATCGTGTGATATCATCACCGCATATGGTTAGCACCGGCAACAACACTGATTCCAGGTCAACACTATCATTAATCTTTTATGCGTTTTGCTTATTTGCATTCTAGATTCGTGTAGTCAAGACGCTCACCTATATGCTGTACATGATTCATTTGACGGCTTGTTCATACTATGCATACAGTGCCTATCAAGGTGAGTATTGAATTGAGTCGTATGGGTTATAGATTTTTTTTTGTTGAATTCTTGATAAAAACACCTCACTAATGTTCAATTTCTATGATTACAAATTACAATCCTATTGCGCGTATCATCGTTTTAATCTTATTAATCGTATTAATTTTGACTAACTTGAAATTGAAAATAGAACATAACTATATACATACCCAAGTAGCACACTTTTGTCCGTTCTGGTTGCTGCAACCTATTTCTGGCTGAAATCAGTCATTATACGGTTACCACAACTAGTTTATAACAACAGTGCTAGTTGGGTAACTAAAAGTACATGAAATATGACCTCCAGATACCACGAATAAAGCAGTATGTACAATCTCTAACCTATCTAATCTCTCTGGAAAGGTACTTCAGATACTTTTGATTAAAAAAAGTTTTGAACCTTTCTTGATCTGTCGCAAGGGCAGCTAAATAAGTCATTATCGATATTCTAAATATCCAAATAATACTACAATCCTTGCTTGGATCTATTGCAGGTCTTGGTTCGAACCGTTGGGTATTCAACAACAAAGGGCACGCGTATGTGCGCTGCTTTGCATTCGCAACTAAAACCGCCACGTCGATAGGAAAGAATCCGAAACCCGAAAAGGAAGGCGAGTTACTGTTCATGACGGCCGCCTGGTTGATGGGAGTCTTCGTGTTTGCCCTGCTGATTGGTCAAATCAGGGACATTATAGCGACTGCGACTCGATCGAAATCCGAATACAAACAGCTAGTTGACGAAACGTTGGAGTACATGAGACAGCTGAGTCTGCCAACAGATCTTCAACGACGAGTTAAGATGTGGTTCACCTTCACCTGGGAGCAGCAGCGAAGTTTAGATGAAACGCATATTATGGATGCTTTGCCTGCTAACCTAAAGACCGACATAGCTATTTCCGTTCATATTCAAACCCTGTCCAAAGTCCAACTATTTGCTGATTGTGAAGAAGCTCTGCTTCGAGAGCTCGTGCTGAAGTTAAGGTCGGTCACATTTCTTCCGGGAGATTACGTATGTCGCAAAGGTGAAGTAGGCAAGGAGATGTACATCGTCAAAACCGGACAAGTTTTAGTTATGGGAGGCCCTAGAAACGACATTGTTCTCGCAACTCTATATGAAGGTTCAGTCTTTGGAGAAATCAGCTTACTGGCTATTAACGGTGCCGAAGGAAATAGGCGGACTGCCGATGTACGATCGAAAGGGTTCTCCAATTTATTTGTTCTATCAAAATCAGATCTTAATGAGGCAATCGTTTACTATCCGAACGCTCAAGCAATCCTTAAAAAACGAGCCAAAAGTTTGATGCGCAAGAACGCTGCTCGGGAAAAGGCAGAATCACAGCAGAGTATTGACACAAACGATGCCGATACCGATGTAGTCATTAGCAATCCAAGTCATAATATGTCACCAAAACTGCTGAAAACGGTCATTCAGGCATTACCAAGTGAATCTCCAGCCGTACAACTTCTTACCCAAGGGTTCAAAGGTGAGCATGTGAAGGTAGAAATACTAGATAAACCCCAACAAACGGACGATACACTATCAACACGAAGTCTGGAGGTACACACCACCCAAGTGCAGATTGAAAACGAAAAAAATGTCGAACTTCCGTGTGACTTGGTCTACAGTATTAAACAGGAACTGATGGATAATAACAGTTACATTAACCTTACCGATACCGAAAAGTATAAATTACTGAACGAACTATCCAAAGAATTGAACGAACGCGAAAAATCACCGGTTTAAATTTTATTCGGCTTAGGTATAGATTTGTAAATTTCTATCGATCGATCGATTTGATGTTAAACATGTTTCGATGTTAATCTGGTCAACTTACTAAGTGTTATTATGTGTAAGAACAAACCTACAAGTTATCCTGCAAGTCATTGGACTTTGGTGCTAGTTAATCGGAAGTTGCAAATTTGCTTTAATCAAAGTCAAAATAATTCCTGCTGTAATACTTCAACGACTCAACTCGAACCAATGTGACTGTATGAGCATGGATCGATAGTAACTATTTTATCCCTATTTGTTAACATAGACTGTAGCATAAATAACTTTCTTGTAAAGAATGAATGAAACTACGGCAATTCAAGAAGCCTGTCAATTTTATTGTCAACAAACAATGTTATGAGAGAGTCACGGCTTGAACAAGAAATAAATATTTTATTTCTTCTAGTAAAAACTTATTGTTTATAACCTTGAAGAATATCATTTAATAGCACCTTTATCGATGGATTTAACTTTTCTCTGTCTGGACCGTATTTACGAGCTGAGCTGGATCTACACACTTAAAAAAAAGCGCCGAAGTCGGCTAAATTTTGCCGAGATTTGGACAGCCGAGCGTTCGGTAAAAATTTCGGTTTTGCAAATCGACGTTTACGGATCTTTACTAACGTTTGGCATCATAAAAAAATTTGCCGAACGCTCGGCTGTCCAAATCTCGGCAAAATTTAGCCGACTTCGGCGCTTTTTTTTAAGTGTGTATGGGAATAATATCAGGTTAGATAAATATACTATATTCTTTCTTGTTTTTCAAAAAACCTTTATGGAAATTTTCTCAAAAATTTCATATTTCAAAAGTACATAATTCATTAAACTAGCGTCATTTTACACATATTTCTATAAAAATGTAGGGGTTGATAGTATCTCATAGGAGACGAGACATGCAGGAAAATAAAAGAGTGGAAATTTAGGAAGGGTCATTGAAACAACGCTTATTAAGTTTGTATCACATTCCTCCTTACCCAAACTTGGGGATCCATTATAGCTTAGCTCGATTTGAGGATCCCCAGGTATGTAATACAAACTTAATAAGCGTTGCTTCAACGATAGTCTCTTATTCAATTTTCCGCTCTTTTCCCTTCACGTCTTGTCTCCCCTGAGATGCTATCAATAAATTTGTTTCATTACCGTTCTCTCGGTCGATTGTAAAAAACTACCGTTATAAAACTAATTAGTTCCCTCCGTTACGTTATTAACTCCGAAAACCTACCTACTTTTCGTTACGCTTGCAATATCAAAACTAAAATATGAGGAGATGAATATGAGGTGGTTTTGAAAATCGCTTGTGTGCATCATAAAGATTGAAATAGTAATGAATAACCAGCCCACAGATTATTGTATTAAATATGATTATGCGTAGTTTGAAAGGTTTCAATAATCTTACTTTAACTCGCTTGTGGCCTTTAAAAGGGCCATTGGTTACAGATGATATTAAAGCCAAAGCATGTGCATCGCAAATATGACGAACAGGCATGTAAGTTAGTGGCGTTGATTCACTGTCTTTTGCTCCGAGAAGGATTTACTAGTTTACTTTCACAGTTTACCACTTGTTACATAGCAGAAAATATGGCACATACGCAAAAAATTCTATTTTATTTGTATAAGAATACTTATCCTCCTACCACAGGTGGATAAGGGATCTCAAACCATCATAAAATAAATTCATGCCTCCAAAAACCCCCACATGCCAAATTTGATTCCATTTGCTTGATTAGTTCTAGATAGTGATGTCCGAAATTTTCAATTATTCGATTACCGATTAATCGGTGAGCGTTGTCTGCACTGATCGATTAATTCAGCCATTCGTGCTAGTGGTGTTTGATTAAAAATATTCGAACATTTCTTTGATTAATTTGATTAATCGAACGATTATGAACGATTAACGAGTTTTATTCAGGGAGTATTCGTACTCATTGAACTCTTCGATTGATTCAACTACTCGTGCTGGCAGTATTCGATTAAAAATTATTTGAATATTCCTTATGTTATTCGATTAGTTGAATTAATCCAACGATTAACGGACATCACTAGTTCTAGAGCTATGAGAAAATTTCTGTTTTATTTGTATGGAAGCCCTCCCCCCTCTTAGAAAAGGAAGGGGTCTAAAGCTAAATTTGGTTTCTTTTGCTTGATTTGTCTAGTTATCTAGTGTCTAGTGTATAGCTTGAGTTCTCTAGTTATGAGGAAATTTGTATATTATTTGTATGCGAGCCCCCCCCTTCTAAAGAGGGTACGGGTCTCAATTCACCATAAAAAAATTCTTACCTTCTGAAACCCCCACATGCCAAATTTGGTTCCGTTTGCTTGATTAGTTCTCGAGTTTTGAGGAAATTTGTGTCTTATTTGTATAGGAGCCCCCCCCCCGCTCCTCTTACACCCTCCTTAAAATCGCTCTCTTATCCTCTCATCAAATTGCTGGACATTTTATCTATCCAACGACATATAAATTGTTCAGTTTCGTTCAATAGTTTACTAGTTATTAGCATTTGAAATCTTTCATTCAAACGTTACACTTATATTTTCGTTTTCACAAAGTGCTATCTAGTCCCAGTATAGTAAACAAAGACGTAGTCCTACGTCAAAAGTGTTTACTACCTAACAGTGTGCGAAACTTCACTTTTTTTGTTTTTGTTTTTATGTGGCAAACAATTTGCTCCTTCGTAACTTCGTGTAGTGTCACTTGAAAGGCTAATTTGTCGATTTTGAATATTTTTAATTCAAAATGTTAATTTTGAGTGCATTTTGTGTAAAGTATATCCAGAACATTTGTCTTAAATTAGTCCAATTCAAAACTTTCTCCCTTTGCTTTAATTACCAGTCGTAATCGTTGTTGAAAAGCGTTACAGCTGGCACGCACGTTATCCCAAATCTTCTAGAAACGGTGCTTGAAAATATCCACAGTCAATCCTTCAAGGCTCCCTAGTTTTCCTAACATGTAACCCCATGTAAAGAAGTCGAGAGGATTCGAATCAGGCGAAGAGGCAGACCACTCTTTCGAAAAAATACAATCCGGAAAATTGTCCCAACACCAAGCCTGTGTAGCTGCCGCCTGGTGAGACGATGCAGAATTTTGTAGGAAGCATTTTGGTGCATTCTTGTAGTGTTTTTTGAGGATGGGAAGCAAATGGTTGTTCAAAACATTATCGATGTAATATTTAGTGTTGATTTTAACACCAGGTTCAATGAACAACAATGGAACATTCAATTTTTTAGAAAAAACATCACCATACTATTGCCTTGGAAATATTCTTGAACCTTTGAACAGCCTCGAGTTGTCTCGAGATATTCCTCGAAACATGTCAATTTATATCCATCCAACCTGATTGGTCTCAATGGATTGGACTGGATGGGGAAAAGCCATCCTTTTGTGAGCATAGAAACCCCATCATCTTTTTCGAGATTAAGTAATCCAGCATAACGAAGCCAACATTTCGGAGCCTGAAAGTCCAGCAACAAAAGAATGTTCGGCGAATCGATTTCTCCATTCAGCGTCTTGGTAACAAACATGGCTTGCAGGATTTTCCTCGGATGTTCAAGTGTATCAAGGCCAATAAGCCTACACCGATCAAGATAAGGTAATGCCAGACGAATAAACCTCCTGCCTTCGTTCAATTCTCAATGTCCAGGCAAGTTGGCAAGGAGTCCGTATCAGACATGCACTTCCCAACCCAAGTAACAACTGTAGCTGCATTGCAAGAGCAATGGCTGTTTACGGGTTGGTTTAAGGCGACCAAAGCTGCATAAAGTAAGCACTCAAATGGTGTTTAAATAAGCGATGTTTAAGCTACTTTAAGTTTTTCAAACCAGTTCTCTCCCAAAAGCTGATAAAAAAGCTTAATAACGGATTTTTCTG
Organism: Sabethes cyaneus; assembly: GCF_943734655.1. Taxonomy (NCBI): domain Eukaryota; kingdom Metazoa; phylum Arthropoda; class Insecta; order Diptera; family Culicidae; genus Sabethes; species Sabethes cyaneus. The sequence continues at coordinate 75,415,935 of NC_071354.1, read as the reverse complement.
CTAAACAATCTGCTTCTAAACAGCCATAAATATCAAACCGTTTTACGGCTGCTTAAAAGTGTTAAAATGTAGAGTGGAAGCTTTCATTAGGCTCACAGCTTTCAAACTACTTTAAGTCTGCTTAAGGGTGTTAAAGTGGCTTTACAAACTTCTACCAAGTTTTCTTTCGGCTCACAGCACACATTCTGTCAGATCATAGAATTTCGCAATTCGGCTGACAGCAAAAGTTTATCAGTTATCGACATTATCGAATGCTTCCCGCTAGACGGGCTAGGCTTCAGGTGTAAAGATATACTCACTGTCTGTTCTGCAGATGCAAATGGGGCGGATCATACGGTGAGTGCTTATGGATCAAAAGATTACGGGTTCAATTCCCGGAAAAAAGACATGCATTTTTAATTAGCTAGTTTACTTGTACGAATTAAAGTTATTCGAAACTAAAAATATCGCGTTGACGGCGAAGTAAAAATGACGCGTTCCATTTTTATTAAATTTAAAAATAGATTTTTTTGGCTACATAAAGGTTGATGAAGCGTTGATTAAGCGACTGGATAGGTAGATTGCAAAACTATTTCTCGTTCTAAAAATAGAGTTGACAGCATTGCGCAGATTGGCTATTTAAAAGTGCAAAAAAGTTTCTATTAAGCTTCATTGCAGCTTCGAAAGCAGCTATTAATTAGCCGGAAGCTTGATAAAATCACCAGATTTAGATGTTTAACAGCTGAAAAAAGGTTTTCATTTCTAAACCTAAACCATAGATCAGCCACAGGTTGAATAAAATCAGCTATAAAAGCGTTTGATCAGCCTGAAATTGTTACTTGGGTTTCTAACAGTGGTCTAACGAAAGAGCAGTACAGTGCTTTTAGACAGTTATTGTTTTACCAGCCGAGAGCCGGGGTTGCTCTTGCCTTATCAAGGATTCTTCTCCATTGTATTGGGTCCTGGGCTACTTGTCGCCAATTCGTTGCGCGTTTTGACACACCCAAGTCGGCTTCAACCTGGTCAAGCCATCTAGCACGCTGGTCCCCTCTATTACTGGTGCCGGTGGGATTCTTGAAGAGAACGGATTTCACTGCACAGTCGTCCGGCATCTTTGCGAAGTGGCCGTTCTACCGTAGTCTTCCAACTTTCGCCAGGTGTACGATGGGAATTTCTCCAAGCAGTGCCTATAGCTTGTGATTCCTACGCCTCCGCCGCTCTCCGCTTTTCATCTGTACTCCACCAAATATAGTCCGCACCGCCTTTCGTTCAAATACGGCAAATGTACGTATGCCTTCCGTAAGCAAAATTACTGTCTCAAGTCCGTAGAGGACTACCGGTCCGATTGGCGTTTTGTACATCGTCAGCTTTGTGCGGCGACGTATGTTCCTTGATCGAAGCGCCTTGTGGAGGGAAAAATAGGCTCGAAATCCAGCTTGAATGCGTCGTTGGATCTCCTTACTCGTATTATTGTCGGCGGTGACCAGAGATCCCAATATACGAACTCATTAACCACTTCCAGTTCATCGCCGTCAATAGTCACTGTCCGTGGTAGGCAAACGTTACCATATATTTGGTCTTCGATTTTATTGTATTGCATTGATTTGTAACCCTATCCTCCTAGCCTCTGTTTTTAGTCTGGCGTAGATTGCCAACGCCGTCTCAAGGTTTCTAGTAACGATGTTGAGGTCATCTGCAAAGGCTAGGAGCTGGCTACTCTTGTTGAAGAGCTACTGAAGATACTCTTGCTGTCCGCTCGCCGGATCACACCTTCAATAGCGCTATTAAATAATCTATAGGGCAGTCCATTCCCTTGCCGCAACTCTCTGCGCGATTCGAAAGGACTCGAGAGTGTCCCCAAAACGCGCATGTAGCACATCACTCGCTCCAGGGTAACTTTGATGAGCCGCGTCAGTTTGTTCCGAAACCCGTACTCGTGCATTGCCTGCCAAAGCTGTTCGCGTTCAACTGCCTCGTATGCTGCTCTGAAATCCACGAAAATATGATGCGTGGGCACATTGTACTCTCGACATTTCTGGAGGATTAGTCGGAAAGTAAAAATTTGATTCGTAGTGGCACGAGCCCCCATAAAACCCGCCTGATACTGCCCTGCGAATTCTCTTGCTATTAGAGATAGATGACGCAACAAAATCAGGGAGAGCACCTTGTAGGCGGCGTTGATCAACGTGATGCCGTCTTTACGAGTTTGGTTCACCTTCTCGTAAAACTTGCGCGTGTTATTAGCCCGGAAGAGTTGTTCCAGCTCCTTTTTCTTCCTCAGGATCGTAGTCAACTCTTTCCGTGCGCGTCGATACTCGCGTCAAATTCTCTCTCGTGGATATGCTTAGCTAGTTTTTCCGAACTTTTTTTCCTCTCTATCGCTTGTTGGCATTCCCCGTCAAACCAATCATTGCGTGCACTCGAGATTTCTATACCTAGCACCGTGGTTGCGGCCTCATTGACAGCCGAGCGTTTTCGAGGGTCGAAGCATTTAACTCCACAGAGGAAGCCTGAGCTTTATCCAGTACGTGCGTTTGAGCACCAAGCCTCGAGAGCTTTTAAACAGTACGGATCCTTAGAATCCCATCCAATTTTGGAGATAATACCTAGTTTTCGGGATGCCTTCGGGATGATAGACGAGCGATGCATATTGAAATTAAGCTTTGCATCAAGAACAACACCCAGATCGTAGAGATGTTAGACTCTTTTGACAACCTGGCCATCATTGTTGTATTCAAACTGTATTGGGCTGATAATATGATGGAATGTCATAATCTGACATTTTGTAGTACTAACGATGAGCCAGTTTTTGTGACACCAGTTAACAAAGATATCCAGTAGCTTTTGCAGATTGCACCAGCCTTCAATGGATCGTACAGCTAGAAATAATTTCAGAACGTCCGCGTACACCAACTTATATCCATTACCCAGAAGTAATGCCACGTCGTTAAAGTACATTGAAAACAGCAATAGCCCCATATTGCTGCCATGTGGTGCATCCAGTTTGCCTGAGCATGGAACGGAAAGGCATAAATTGAACTGTACGCGAAGTGTTCGATCGCATAAATATTAACTCAGCCATTCTATAAAATGTTGTGATGCACCAAGTCGAGAAAGTTTTCATGTACTGCATATATCCAATCATTTTGTTGGTTGTGGTGTTCCTGAAACCGGAACATTTTTTCGTCCGAAAACAGAATTGCACAATCAGCTGCCGACATCTGTGATTAACCCATTTTTAATTAAACACAAAATTGAATCTCGGATGACCTTTGTCACAATCTCGAGTATTGCAAGTTTCTGAGGAGCTCAAGCTTACCGAAGATACCTAACTATGAAAGCATGAGTAATTTAATAAACAAATTTGGAATTTTTCCTCACAGTAAAGTAAAAAACAACCCCCTCGTTGCTTAGCCAGATAAAATAAAGCGGATAGCACTTAAATATTCCCCGTTTTTGTATAACATTTCGCCGAATACCATTTCACGAAATACCTTACGCGAAATGTACTTTTTTACCGAAAACCTTTTCGTAGAAAGTCCCATTTCACAGGGGTGATCCTCTCCTTACACGCCGTCGCTCGTTAGGACCCAACTGAAGGAAAGTAATAGAGATCAGTAGACCTAGGAAAACAAATAAACCTAAACAGAGGTGATTTCTGCGGGGGAGCAGATAGTTTTTGGTGGTCTTGTTGTTGACTGTTATGTTTTGTGGAAGTGTCCAAAATTTCTCGATCTCGATTAACTTTTGAGTTACGCAAAAATTTCTGTTTTATTTGTATAAGAGTCCTTATCCCTCTACCACAGGAGTGAGGGGTCTCAAACCACATAAAATAAATTCAAGCCTCCAAAGCCTCCCCCACATGCCAAATTTGGTTCCATTTGCTTGATTAGTTCTTGAGTTATGAGGAAATTTGTATTTCATTTGTATGGGATCCCCCCTCCTAAAGAGGGGAGGGGTCCTAATTCACCATAGAAAAAAATCTTGCATCCAAAAACCCCCTCATGCCAAATTTGATTCCAGTTGCTTGATTACTTCATTTGTATGGGAACCCCCCCGCCCCCTCTTAGTGGTAGGAGTGGTCGCTAACTATCATAAGAACCTTCCCCGGCCCCAAGAATCAGTTGTGTACAAGACACGACCGCATATATAGGTGACGCAGGACTACGTAAGTCTCTTTGTAGTGATAGTAGCATGTATTCATGCTTGCAATCATTCGATTCTTCATGTATACGTGCTATATGTAACATATATACATGCTACATGCGTTGTATGTAACAATTATCAAAGTAGTAACATTGCACACGTTCAATTCTCAAAAGATTGTGCATTTGAAAAAAATTTAACATAATCAAGAACACAAACTATTGCTTTCCTGCTACCTTACTGAAATTAAAGATTGTTTTTATTACCCATGGTTCCCCACGTTGAAGGGATTTTACCAATTCAATCCTATTTTATCAACAGTACATCTTTTCACTACACTTCTAATGAAACGGCAAGCATGCGTATTCATATACAGAGTCGTATTATAACCGAACACTACAGCTGTAGCACATTTTTCCAACACAGATATCATATTCAACGAGGTTTAATCGTCTCGCAGTAAAGAGTTTGCGATCAGTTGGGACAACGAACTTGTGTCTTTTTTTCTGGCACACTTCCCTAACACAGACATCAAATTGGACTAGGTTTAATCGCGTTCGTAAGAAATCTGTTGGCGCGAGGGGGCTTTGTCACTCTTTCTGGCGTACTTCCCAAGCAAGGACATCAAAATGGTCTAGGTTTAACCGCGGTGTTAAGAAATCTTGTTGAAATGAGGAAACTTTGTCACTTGTTTTGGCTTACTTCCCAAGCACAGATATCAAATTGGTATGGGTTTAGATCATCGCAAAGAATCTTGCAACCAATCACGAAGCGAGAATTCTGGTAAAACAAAGGTTCATTATTTTCAATTTTTCAATAGTTCAACATCAAGAATCCATACTTTTCCTCATTTGGATCAATTCTTAGAAGATTTTCCGATCGATTGGTGCAAGAATATTGAAAATCGATCGGAAAACCGCTGAGGTATTAGCCCTCAAAACCTTTCATTTTTCGTGACGCTCGCATTTTCCGATTTTTTGGAATGACACCCTATCTCAAAACTTGCCGTAAGACGTAGTCCTACGTCAAAACCCCTACATGCAAATTTCCCCACCAATCGGTTCGGTATAAGGAACACACAACCAGACAGACAAAAATTCATTTTGATAGGTATCGAGTCAATAGGTTAAACACAAACAAATCCAGGGTTTTGTTCTTGTTGTGAAGATAAGTATGTACATTTCTTTATTTCAGGGCGACACCTGAACAAGCGCGTTGCGAAGCAATCCTGCCCGCTCGTAATTAAATTCCCGGAAATTGGGTCGAAAATAGCAGCCGTTTCGCAATTCTGTGTCTAGAATGCACAAAGAAGGGTCGTCATGGATGATGAAACGCACTGCAAGATTGTTTTCAAATAAATTTCGGAAAAAAATTTTATACCTCGGCCGAACAGCAGGGTGCCTCGGAAGACTGCCAATGAAAAAACAGGTAAAAGTTCCTGAAAAAATTCCTTGTTTGGCAAGCAAGCTGAAACTGTAGACAAAAAGATTCGCTTTCTAGAACCAGCAGGAGGTTTATCAAATGCTTTCAGACGAAGTTGCTTCCTTTTATGCAACAGTATGAGATTGATTGACTTTTCTAGCTCGACTTGGACCGAATGAGCCGGATGGCCGCATTGTATGTTATATTATAAAATATCATATCATAATAATATTACACAGATCTTAAATAGATAGCTGGGCATGAGCTCTATCAGTATCACCATTAGGTTCAAGTGTGCCACATAAAATTTCAATAAAAACGTTAAGAACTCGGCGTCCACCACAATTACTCTTTCTGATTTATGTAAGTATGTAGGTATGTTGTTTGAAAAAAACCATTCAATTTTACCCGAATTCACGGTACTCGAGCTCGGCGTTGCGCAAATTTGCTAGCAATATAAATATTTAAAAGCTATATGCAAACCCGCACGGCACAGTACCTATGACTTCATGCAGTGCCGTGTATGGCCAAGCCAAGAATACACAAATGGAATAAAAAGTCGTATAAATAAAATTGAAGCCTAATCCATCTAGTAAAAGTTCAGTTCGACCGTTAAAATGATTCACTCAAATTCAAATGATTCAAATGGTTCAAAATTCTATATATTTTCGTTTTTTAAACATATTATAATTGATAGTGCGTCTAACCTTTAATTTTATTTTTATTTTCATTACCTAGTAGTTACCTAATAGTTTAATTATGATTCTGATAGTTATTACGATAATAATTATTGTTTTTTATGGTGTAACCCAATTTATATCATTGGCGAATTTCACGAATAGCATATTTTTTGTTTCAAGAGTTCTTTTAGTATGGAATAGAATGAAATGACAATGTTTTTCAAATTTTGCAAAGGAGTTATTTATTGCAAGTTGATAGATTCAACGATAAGATAACGTGATTGGATTTGGAAGATGAAGTAACGCTAATTTTATTAAGTTCGTCTCTATAAATCCTGCAAAGCTGGCTTAACATCAAAAGTTGGAACATCGGAAAAAATGGTGATGCAAATAGAAACATTTGAGCACATGCTCTATATTCCAGTTTTTTAAATTTGTTTTATGTTATAAGTTGAATTATTGCTGTTATATTGTTATAACTATAATGCATAGAAGTTGGATTGTGCAAACTTGCACAGACATAGCCATAAACAGGATTCAACTTATTAGATTTGTATTCAAAGCCATTTATTCATTTGCTTAAAATTTGTTTTGCGAAATTCTGACTAAATGCTTCATTAAATAAGAATGACGTTCCTCATCGCATACTGTTTACGGAACTATCTACAAATATTTTGCTATTTGCATTCGTTTTCTGAACGAAAGAAAAATAATTGTAAGATAGACGACTTCACAGCCCCTTCTGTCGGGTATTAAATCTACCTGACCGTTGCGAAGGTTATTCGATATTTCCCTTTGCTATACGTTTACTTCAAAACAGGTTCATTCCACTAAGTTGTTTATTCGTCATTCCCGATCAGCCCGTTCAGCAGATCAGAACTGTTTTAAGCCTAGTCTACTTTGCAGTGGAAACTTATACAACTCGTACTATGGGTACCTAGAAATCTCACTTAGTACTCGTTATTTTTATTTACTTTTATATTTTCCAGCTAAATTAGTGCTTCTGGGGTTAACTATTTTGGCTGCTATCGTCGTTATCGACGCTGCATGTGAGTATAATTCAAGTAGTAGATAATTACTCAGAAACGGCTAAATCACAACACTCGGTTGTCTGCTTACAGCTTCTAGCCAGTGTCCTGTCGCATCAAAGGTACAGACTTGTACTCCGAAATGTTTGACTGATCTGGACTGCAGTACCAGCGGCGGAAAGTGTTGTCCAAATACATGCAATTTTAAATCCTGTGTCAGCCCTAATCAGCTGACTCAAGGTGCATCAGGTGGAAGTGGAAACAAGTGTAAGTTAGAGCTTGATAGTTGACAACGTGGAACTGATCCGTTCGTCTACATTAATGTTGGTTTTCTTTTTTGCTTTCTTTATGGTGCAGATCAATCCGGTGGGGCCGGTACGTATTGCGGAAACACAAAGTGCAACTCCTATGAGAAATGTCAACTGGATAAAACCACCAAACGCCAAAAATGTGTCCGATCCTAAAATTTTATTCACTGTTTAACTGTTGCTGCAATTAAATACAAACTATTTTCTGCATTAAACTAGATCTTATTCACTTTTTTTGCGTTCTTTTTCACTGGTCTGGCAATATCATCTGCTGTAATAGAGTATGATCCAGAAAGCGAAGATGACACGTCAGCTTTTCCGTTAGGATCCACCTGAGGTCCGTCACCTATTGGAATCGTAATTTCTTTCACCACCCGATATCCTTTGTCATCGGCGACATAATGTACTTCTCGCTTGTAGAATCCATCGCTGTAAGCATACATTCCTCTCAATGCGAGTCCCTCACGTGTTTCTTGTCGTGTTACAGTTTGGTCACTAATCGAATCTTTAATAGAGGAATCGTAAGAGTATTGCGCAGATTTGGCTTGAAGTTCTTCTAGAGTTTCTTCATTCTGATTTCGTTCGTTCTTTCGTATCGGAATCGAATCACTTTGAGCGGTTTCATATGACGCCTGATCGTTACTTGCCGGAAGTAATTCGGATCGTATTCCGGTCGGATTATTTTGTTGAAGGGCAGCAGGAGCTACTACCGCCAAACAAACAACTATTAAATATATGAAACGCAACAACATGATTTTCCTTCTTGCTCGATAATAAAACTGCAGCATTCCCTCATCAAGCTGATCTATATATTGATTTTTTTTTCAAGGTGACACAATCGCAAGTCCAACCAGCACCTCTTCATAGGTCGTCTGAAGATCCCCTTATTGAAAAATATCTCGTTTATGTTTACTTACTTCATGTTCCGAGAGCTCTAGCCGATAGCTAAGAATTCCGCCGATGGCACTCGATAATATGGCAAAACAAGTTTTTCATTTCTACTCTGCGGCTACAGAACACGCCAATTTTATGCTATCACACTAAAAGTTCATTAAACTGCAACAGAATGCAGAAGTCGCTTCGGAATGAGGTCTCAATTCAATGTCACGCAGAATAAATGTCACTAGGTAACTATGTCTCCATATAATAATGAACAGATATACAGTTTGTCTTATTCTTAATATAAAAATAAGTGAAGAAGTGTGGGGTTTGTAGCTCAATTACAATGTATAGTGACTTTATTGGTTTGTTTTTGCGTTTTCAACTGGCAGCGACCCACATATGCATGAGTTGAATAAAAATAACTAGAATTATTGCCATTTAAAGTAAAAAACAAATATCATGTGAAAGAACTTTTTATTCAGTTTAAAATTGAATATTTTTGCTACATAATTTTGTATAAAAAATTATTAAATATTTTTGCATGGAGTAATAGCAATGATCACCTTTATAATGTCGAGTTTCATCCTACGTTTTATGTACCCTCTTATTACGATGTTCATAAATTGCATGTAAAATTACTCAATATACAAGGAAATTAAGAAAATGGTCCATTTATTATCCTGCTGTTGATACGTATTTCAAATACTACTTGTTTTCTTCTTCAGAAGTCAAAACCTGTGATATTACCCTTATGCCTTATTAGTAATTTGGAAAGATATTGGAAGAGTAATTTGGAAATAAAATAGCTGTAAACTCATCATCTGTTTACGAATTTCACTGTTTCACTGAATCTGTTTATGAATACGATTCAATCAAACAAAATTATCTGTATAAGGTTAATCTTTTAACATAGTGCTCCGACGAAATTGATTCAAAGATATGAAAATTCGAACGCATAATACCGTGAAGTAGACGGGACGTGTTGTCTTCACTTTTTCTCACAGGCCATGGATACTTCATAGGAAATTCAGTCATGTTCCAAGTTTCCAATCCAAAGTCTGTATTCGTCGCATAGGTCTTTGCTGACTGTTTCGATCTGAGTTACTTATTATATTGTTCGTAAGTGAACAGCTGCGTACTATCGGTGCCTTACGTACCTGCGAATTAAAATAGTCCCCACAGTGGTCCTCAGCATCTTATCTAACAACTCCTATCCCTATTACCTCGCGGAACCAGCTGGACTACAAGCGACCATAGCGGAGATTGGTACCCAACCCTGATGGAGACTATTGTCTTATACGGACAGGGAAGGAGGTTCGGGGGGTATCCTTGCCAGCCAGGAACATCTGTACCCACGTCCGGGGTGGTTCTTGATAGTTGTCAACTTAGTGAGACCTGAACTGCGAGATAGGAGCGGCTCACGACAGTTTCTGATCCGGAGCGAGTACTCCACAAATTCGGTATCGTAACTCTGCAGGAAATCTGTCGTAATTGGAAGGCGATCAATGAGAGGAGGTGTCTATTGAGGACATAGGGCTGTTTCTTCTGTTACGGCATCATCAACGTGCACTGTCTGCATAATGGTTGATCCGACGATGAGATGAAAGTGTTCTACGCGCGGCTGGAGGCAACGTAAGACAGTTCTTCACTACAGAAAATCAAGATCATCATCGGTAATATGAATGCCCAGATGATCGGTAGGATAAAATGTATGGACCATTGATAGGGCCCCACAGCTTGCACACCGACACGAACGATAACGGCCAATGATGCATAAACTTCCCGGCTTCCCGAGACTTGATACTCCAAAGCACCTTTTTTATCCACAAAGCTACGTAGGGATCACCAGACCAACATAAAAAGAACCAGATTGACCACGTTCTCATAGATGGCTGGTTATTTTCTAACATCATGAACATACGTTCCATACGAGGTGCGGATATTGACTCTGACTATCATCTAGTAGCAGTATATGTGCGCTCAAAACTGTCAACCATATAGCAGACCAGGTTGGGGCCGAATCTACTAGTTTATCGGGGGACTGGTGGAGAGGAAAAAATGACTTGCAAAAGTCATCTGAACAATGCGATTAGGTAGGACTTAGCCAAATACCGACGAGAAACGAACCGGTTGACCATGATTCTGAGGAGTAAAAAGCACCAGAAGGGGAACAGAGATCGTGAAGAATTAGAACAAATATTCCGAGTTAATAACACACACAAGTTTTGCGAAAAGGTGCATCAATCTCGTAAGAGCTACACACTGAAAACTGACATATGTAGGGACAAGGGAGGGAATCACAGTTCATGATCAGAAACGAACGCAATGTGGTCGATGGGTAGAAGCAGTTCTTCGATGAATACCTCAATAGTGAAGTTGCAGAAGACAGAATGAAAGTTAAACTAGGAATGCGCATGCAAGATTGTAATGTTCCAAGACCTGATCTCCAGAAAATCAAACGAGAAATTTGGTTGCTGAAAACCAACAAAGCCGCCGGCAAAGATGACCTATTTTATAAATATGGCGGCGCTACAATAGATTATTCCCAGAATTTGGGAGTAGGAGAAGTTACCGGAGAAATTGATGGAAAGAGCTGTTTGTCCTATCTACAAAAAGGGCGATTGACTCGACTGCTGCAATTATTGCAGTATAATGCTGGTAAACTCCCGTTGCTCGCATAATAGTCCCATTTATAAAGGAACCATCATAGAAAATAGGACTGGTATGCGAGTAGCAGCGGTAAAAGCCATCTCAAGGTACTCTCCCAGACCCTGTTACGCCGATTATCACCGATAGCACAAGATTTCGTAGGAAAATATCAGGAAAGCTCCATGGGAGATCGGGTCAAATTTTTGGAACTGCTTGGAGAAATTCTCATCGTACACCTGGCGTAAAGGCTACGATGGGCCGGATCCGTCGCAAGAATGCCGAACGAAAGCAGTAATCATTCACAAACCCCCACCCTCACCAGGAACCAGGGCCTAACGTGTAAGATGGCTCGAACAGATCGAATGTGGCTTGCAACTTTTGAGACGCCTGGGAATTACTGACGAGTGGCCCAAGTTTTAATTAAAAGAAGTCTACCAAATCCGCTTCTTTACCGACGGCGACATCGTTCGTTGTCTAAGTAGCGCTTGACGAAAACGCCATCAAAAATATTCTCAGCAAGGAACCAGGAAGAACTAGTCGACTGAGTTCTGACTTTCATAGTTCAAATGATGCACCTTAGTAGCTAACATAATAAAATCAACAAAAAAGACTAAAAATTAGCATGTGTGATTTTATATGCCAGAATCATTCATGAAAACAGAGATTTGTCTGTTTTTATCTACGAGTTGATCGAATTGTTATGTTTCGGCTAATTTTCGGATCAGCATTACAGCATAATTCGGTCGGATAAAATTTCGTTTTTCATGTATAAAATATCTTTCATTAAATATTTTCCAAGCTCCATAGTTCATTTTTCCACAAAGATATTCAATTCGTTAAAAAACATTGATTGTACTCAATGATTCCCGTCACCCAGCCGTCCCCCAATACCGGACAGCAAAATGCTTTACGTGGTTCAGTCAAATTATGGAATGAAATCAAGATTTTGCCAAAAAAGAGATTGAGTAAAAAAAAACCTCACTTGTACCGAATCAGTTATCTTAAATATGAAAAAACTAGGAAACCAGTTGATGTTCAATTTTTCGAAGAAAGCAGAGAGGCTTTGATGTAGTGCTCAATAAACTGTTGACTTTCATTCGAAGTAATTTTCCAAACATCTTTAGTCAACAAATATGCAAGCAATACGAGATACAAACATGTATCTTTCAGAAATACAAGCCCTGAATTGGTTCATTTTATGATTTCTGTTAAGTGGCCGGTACTGGGAGACACAATTTAAGTAATGATTTTTATGGATTCCTCATTTAGCTTCTGAAATGGTTCATTAGTGATGTAAGTACATACGTGTAACTTATTTTTATTGGAAAATAGTTTTCTAAATTACTCTTCCAGTGTATAAAAACTGAAGTTATGCTAAGTGTTGATTTTATATATGTCAAAATCCTTAGGTGTCCGGTAGTTCCACCTACCTTACAGAAGTTGGTGCAAGATCCGACTGGGATGTCATTCAAGTGGTGCATTGCTACGCGAAGGTTGAATTTACAAACTAACATTACGTGCGAAATTAGAGCCTTTCTTCGCTGAAGAAAGCAAAACCTATTCCACAGCTCGATGATTGGATTAGATATAACTAAAATGATTGGAAATAGCCGAAGGCACGATACGCGATTTATTGATTTAATTTCCCGTTTCGTCGATCCTTGGCCGTGACTGTGTGAATAGTGCTATCACTTTTCGATTCGAAACATGACATTTCCGCAAAGTTGAAAGAGGCTTACCTATACCTACATCATACATATATACCAAACTGCTTGTTTTGCTGTTGAAAGCAAGTGTGAAATAATAGTTGTTAATTTTTGCATATCAATTACGCTACGAACGGAGTCCTATCTTTGCTATACGATGCACGCGCATACAGCAGACCAATTGTTCCTTAAGTCACGCGGAATCGACTAACACATTACTTTGAGTTCTTCACAATGATGCTATGTGTGTATGTAGATACGCACATGCACAAATCTACGGTTGTTGAATTATTTTAGTTCTTTTTCGCACACTCTGTTCTGTCCTTTTTAATGAAAATGTCATGATTTTCAACATTTCTAACAGGCGTGTCACGTAAAATAAGCGCCACCGCTTCATACCCCACTACCCTGAGAAAACTCTAGGCCAATGGCGGAGAGATTATTGGAGGTGTAAAATAACTAGCTTGGTCATACCTTTCATAGTTATCATGTAATTCAAGTTCCGTGTCCCGTTTTCAAATTCCATTAGAAACAATCGATCGTCCCTCAATGTTCAATCAAAATCATTAACTTTTGCAATCCCCGTCCACGGTCCACCTTCCCGTGCACCCGTGTATTTTCTACATAGTTTTTGTGGTTTTTCCTTATGTGTTCCCGACCAATACCTTGTGGTTCTGGCATGTAGGTATATGTATACTTCACGGAACCTGCTTTTCGCTTCAAGAAAGATAAAGTTCACCGCTTTATTGCCATTATCGGCGGCTTTCGTTAAAATTATATTTGTCTAATCAATACCGTACCGACATGAATTATTCCAAACTATAGCACTCACGAAACGTCCAACACACCATGCTGGTTGCTGGCGATGAAAGCGTGTCAAATTCACATTATGAAACCTAAAGCACAGATTAGCTTTCGGTAACTTGTGACATAGGTATAAACTTAGAATGTGGTATGCTACCGACAAGATGGATTGATGCGGATGTAATTGTCTGCAACGTTTGCATTGTTTTGACGTAAAAGCGGAAACGACGACACCAAATTCGCCTAATATCTAAATACAATGGTTGCAGTTATCAACGGAAATGGGCTATCAGGTTTTCAGCTAGAGACACTGTACCTTTTCATAACAGTGCGTGACAGACACGAACGATACTATCGTTATAATAAATAAGCTACCCTACATCGTGATGGCAAAAAAATCTGATTTAGTAAACTAAGTTTGTCGCAAAATTTCTATATTAATTGTCAAGGAAAACAACGGTTTCGTCTATTACAACAGACATTCCTAAAAGCTCCTTCGTTCTGATATTGCAGAAGTGTGTGCTGTTCATGTCAAAATGACAATCACTGGCGTGCTAAAGGCGGGACATACTAAGACACATGTCCGGACAGAAATTCTATTCTTTGATTAAATTATTGGTTCATTTATGTTGCATTGCTTTGCATTTTCTAAATTCCTCAGAATTGTAAAGAATTTTGTAAATAAAGGCTTTATTTCGAATTTTAGTTTTGGAAGTTGTTTACCCATAGATATAGAACGCAACAAACCGTCATTGCTCGCCTTTTGCCTGGATAACGCGCGTCAACGGTTTTTGAAGTCATTACAAGCGGCTCGCACTACTTCCATCAGAATATCATCCCATATCTTGTTGATAACTAACTTAAATTCATCTAAGTTACGATATTTTCAATCCTTGAGCTTCTGCTGCATGTACCCCCATATACAAAAACCCAGTGGGTTCGAATCAGGGGTGACATTGCGATTCTCGTTTCGAGTGATTTTGGTTCGTTTCGACCACGTTAAACGAATGGGCGAAACGAACCAAGATCACTCGAAACGAGAATCGCAATGTCACCCCAGGAGAACTTGGAGCCCATTCCTTTTTCGATATGAAATCCGTCAGATTGGCTTTGCACCACGTCTGCACAAGATTTGCAGTGCGGGCTGGAGTTGTGGTAATAACAACATGGTCATTGGTGGATCGCTCTTCCCCCATAGACCAGTACATAAAGTCACGTGGGTTTCCCGCGACGGCCGAACAGAAAACCAAATCGACCACATCTGCATCAACCGGAAATGGCGTAGAAGCCTTCTTGATGTACGCAACAAACGCAGCGCTGATATTGCATCCGACCATCATCTTATTATCTTGTCTGCGCGACGCACGTGTCCAACGACGGGAGGAGAAAGTTGGGTGCCGCTACGACGTTCGCCGATTGGAGAATCCTGAGGTGAAAAGGGCCTTTGTCGAACAACTTGAATCTAGAGCCTCGGAGCTGCCACCTGGTGGAACCGTCGAAGAGCAATGGACTGGCATCAAGAACGCCTTCATCACGACCAGTGATGAAACCCTCGGCAAAGCGCGCAGCGGGCGGAGTGAGTGGATTTCGGATGAAACTTGGAGGAAGATCGACGAGCGGAGAGAGGCGAAAGCCGGCATTGAGCGAGCGCGGACCAGATCGGCTAAGACAGCTGCCCGTCAACGATACGCCGAACTGGAGAGGGCTGTTAAAAGCGCTGGTATGCGGGACAAGAGAGCCTGGACTAACTCCCTAGCCGAACAAGGAGAAACCGCCGCCGCCAATGGTGGTATCCGTTTGTTGTACGATATTTCTCGCCGCCTTCGTGGTGCCAGGATGAATTGATAAATTAGATGCCGCTAAAGAACAGAGCTGGTCAGCTATTGACTGACCGTACAGAACAACTTAAGCGATGGACTGAACATTTTGAACAACTCTTCCGAGTTTCAAATGTCAGAGACCAACAAAACCAGCAGCGTATGACGCCTACAGTTCGTCGAATTAATCGCGTCAACTCGGAGGCGCCATCGCTGGATGAAATTGTAGCAGCCATCAAGAGTATGAAATCCAATAGAGCGCCAGGGATAGACTGTATTTCAGCCGAAATACTCAAAGCTGACCCATCTTTGTCAGCTCAGATGATGCATCAGCCGCCGGGAAACCGCAACTTTTCCGGCGGACTGGATGCAGGGCATATTGGTCAAAGTCCCTAAGAAAGGAGACCTAACTGAATGCGGTAACTGGTGTGGCATCACGTTGCTCTGTATTACTCTCAAAGTACTCTGTAAGATAATAATCAACCGGATCCAGGAGAAGATCGACGCTACTCTCCGGCGGCAGCAAGCTGAATTCCGTGCTGGCCGATCATGTGTAGACCATATCACAACGCTCCGCATTATATTAGAGCAGATCAACGAATTCCAGGACTCTCTTCTGCTGGTGTTCGTTGACTTTGAAAAGGCGTGCGACCGACTCAACCACGAAAACATCTGGGGCGCACTTAGGCGTAGAGGAGTTCCAGATAAGCTAGTCCATCTCATCGAGGCTCAGTATGAGGCGTTCTCGTGCAAGGTTTTGCACGACGGCGTCTTGTCCGACCTCATAAGGGTTACTGCTGGCGTGAGACAGGGCTGCATTTTATCACTGCTTCTGTTTCTCATCGTTATGGCTGAGATATTAGTTGGAGCAATTGACAGTAGACCAAACTGAGGATTGCCTTGGAATTCTCTAACGATGGAGCAGCTAAATGGCTTCGACCTAGCCGACGACATTGTCTTGCTCGCACAACGCCGAAACGATATGCAGAGCAAGTTAGATGACCTCTCCGAGAGCTCTCAGGCAGCAGGTCTCACAGTCCATGTAGCAAAAACTAAGTCTAGGGTAGTGAATACTGACAATTCCACCAACTTCACAGTAGCGGGACAACAAGTTGAGCAGGTAGACGCCTTTCAATATCTTGGTAGCAAGGCAACGCCCGGTGGTGGTACTAAGACTGATATAGCCACACGGATCAGGAAGGCCAGGGGTGCCTTTGCAGGTCTGCGAAACATTTGGCGCTCAAATCAGATCACTACGTACGAAAACCCGAATCTTTAATTCAAACTTTAAATCCGTACTGCTGTATGCCTGCGAAACGTGGTGCGTCTCAGCGGAGACAACGCAAAAACGGCAGGTATTCAGTAACCGGTGTCTGAAATACATCATTCGTGCCTGGTGGCCTGATAACTGGATATCCAATGAGGAACTCCATCGTCGGTGTCATCAACGGCCGATAGCCACAAAAACTCGTGAACGTAGGTGGATCGGACACACCTTGAGGAAAGGAGCGAACGAGGTTTGCAGAGAAGCACTCGACTGGAATCCACAAGGACAGCGTAGAAGAGTCAGACCCAGAGGCTCATGGCGACGCAGCTTAGCCAACGACATCCGGGCTGTAGACGAGAACCTGTCCTGGCGACAGGTAAAAGCCATGGCGGGTAACCGTCAGCAGTGGAGATCTCTGATTTCATCCCTTTGTTCTGCCGGACCGGCGGACATGGACACATAAGTAAGTAAGTAAGTAAATAGAGCTAATCATGTAGAGTCGGATTTCATCGTATACAAATACTTATGAATGTGAATTGTTTTCATATAATTTGCTAATTTGCAGTATGTATATCGCTTCCAAAACAGTACGTATATGCTGGTTTCGTGCATCGAATGCGATTTTTCTAGATATATATCGGTACATATATCATATTTGTTAGTTTGATATACGTACAAAAATGTTTGCTGGGCCGGTTCTCAGCGAGGGGTTTCGGAGGAAGGCCCCGTTCCTGTGAAAATTTGACCAAACCTCCTGATTTTAGGATTTTTACGACGGGAATTAGAAATAAACCCTATTAGTGTGTTTTTTCAGTGTGGCCCACAAACGTTTGTAATTTAGCAATTTGAGATACGTGCTTTTCGTTATGGCCTCACCTCTATATCCCTCTTTGTTTGACAAGCATATCTTCAGTGTATTGATTAGTACAGGATTATTAAAATATAAATTTGCGTAGGATTCATTAAATTGCTGCAAGGCACAATATATGAATATGAATATGAATAAATGTGAAAATGGAACTACGTCAAGTAAGACTTAAGTTATGATGACACACACATGGTATTAGTTTGATTGTAGGGTAACGACCCCAGAATTCGCCCCTTTTATCAGGTTTTTATGCTGTAAAATGAATAAATCGCCATATTATTATAAAATCAGCCCTGAACTCAGACAAGTAGGACTATATATTAATATTCTATCTATTTTGGCTATTAGGAATCGCGAAAATTGAAATTTGATAGCAAAAAAGCCAATTTTGTGCAGGAACCTCTAGTACCACATTTCGCCCATAGCGATCCAAAATTCGTCCCCCATGTGACCCAGATTTCGCCCACTTGTTATTTGTTGCAAATTTCCCAAATAACCTCAACTATTTTGTTAGAATTGTTGTTACTATTATTTAACTTTAAGATTATGTCTATCCAGTGCTTAATATGGCAATCAATTTGTATCAGGAAGTCGTTAAATGTTAATCTAAATTGAAATAAACTGATCATCATCACCTCCTGATACCTGATTCAGTAAAACTAAAAAACACAGAGAAGGTGGGTTTTTACTAAATGTTTATTTTCATTGCAGTAAAATAAGGCTTTTGACACTCGTCAAAGATATTTAAAATGAATAGTGCTTTTTCTGGTCCTTTGTTGAATTCATTTTCACTATTGATATGTGGGCGAATAAATACAATTCAGTGCCTACAGAATGGTACAATGTTTATTTTAATAGTTTAAATAAACTTAATGATTACTTATATCATTGTTTAGTAATTTTTTGGGAAAGAGTAAATGTTTACTGTGAACAATAAAAAATTAGTTGAACTGGAAAATCTTGATATTCGGCTATATAGATTGACTAATCGAAGGTGAGACTCGAGTCCACAACCTAACCTCTTCCCCAAGAAATAACTAAGCTTAACTGCTTAATATAGTCAATAAAAAGATGAAGAAAAAAAATTGTTTAGTAAATCACTGTCTGTAAATGAGTATGTCGGTTTACAGTATTAAATATTCCTGGTAACTGGTAAGCATACCCATCTTACCTACTCAACTAGGATATTTTTTGACATAACTTGGAATTCTTAACTAACATTTTTGGTTAGACCGGGTTTGTAATGATAAGCTATTAGAATTTTCATGATATTATCGAAATATTCTATTTTATCAACACGATTATTTCTTTGTTGTCTGCATTGCACATTAAATACTTTTCAAAGTTTTATTCATGACAGATTTATTCTCATGACAAGAAAAATTGTGATTTTTGAGAATATTATGCGCGTCTTATTAATTCGTGCGATTTTAATCTTATTATCAATTTCGATGTCGATTATTGCTAATTCAACAGTTCGTTTGGTAGAAACCCCATTAGCCCATGTTTAGCAGGTAATTCTTTTGTTAGATGAATTCAAATGAAGATATGATGTGCTTTCTGCATCAAAATATTATTTATTCTTTACTTTTTACTCACCATTTTGATAAACATAAATCAGCGAACAAACTAATCGATTGTGACTTGCATTTGCTTATGTGTGGCATATTTGCATATATTTGATAGATGAGGGCGAAAACTGGTTCACGCAGTAAGTTCGGCTAAGTATATACAGATTCGACCCGGGCGAATTTTGGAACTCATATGATTTACAATACCCAATTTTCGCCCAGTGCATTTATGTTCTATTTTCAGCAGAATTGCGATAAAATATCAAAATAAAAGCACAATTATGAAATTTGAAACAGATATAACCAAAATGATGCGAAAAAAGTGCAAAGAGATACGATTTTCCATTACTTTTCCTCAATTTTATTTTTCGTGCTCGTTCTTGAAAATGGAAAAATCGCGTCTTAAATACATTACCTATTTTTCAAACCACATTAAATCATTAAAATACATAAAACAACACAACGAATTCTATTCAAATAACTGAAAACTGAGTTAAAATGAATATAAATTAAACTAACAACTTATATTTCAACTATATATTGAGTTAAATCACGGGAATACCAGTGGGAGGGCGAATTCTGGGGTGGGGGCGAATTGTGGGGTTCTTACCCTATCAATTGCATATGGCGTTGCATGCATACAATGATTTTTGCTCGAATATATGTGTGTCACACTGTACATCAACAAATCTCAAGCCGTGGATGCCAAACAAATACGAAACTATGAAGGATATACTCTTTTAAAATCAAATGAGATCAATTTGAAATATAGAGATCAAATTATAATATAATAAAACTTAAGTAATATGCGAATTGGGAAAAATTCCACTTGAGGTAAAGTTCTCCTAAAAACATATTTTAGAGCAGCGGCGTTTTATTGTGAGAGTTTGTTCCACGCGGCACTGGAGTACTCATGTGTATGATTCTTTTTCATCTTCTTCCCGTGATCGGATCATTACAAAATTAGTACCAAAATAAGCGGAAAACATTGTAGAAGTGAAATCTGAAACATTCTTGATTCTAGACTAAACTTTTTAGTCGACCGTGTCTCCTTAAAGTCTCCCTTCTATCTAAACCTGGACACTTCCGCGGTGAAAACTCCATATCCGACATCCAATGTCTGTTTACACGAATTATCTGATAATATGCGCAAAATGCACAATGGGCATAGAGATAAATAGAATGGATAGTAAACAAATTTAGAATGACTTTGTCACAATAAAATCAACAATAATAGCGTTACCAGGGTGAGCACATTATGCGACAGGTCCCTTTTACTGTTTGCTTCATGGTGGCGTTGGGAGAAGGGGGAGGCAAAAACATCGAAGCTTCGATAGGTAATCTGACAAATTACAAAAAATTAAACCCGATAATGCTTAAGTGTGGGAGAAGGTGAATAAAGAGTAACTAAACTAACCTTGGTGTGAGATAGTTACTCCGATTACATCCCAACAAACATTTTTGTTGATTTGTAGCTTATTCAACCATTGTATAGCTAATTAACGGGTTACAAGCGCTTGATACGCTGTTATACGACAAAAATGTTTGTTGGGATTCTATTCTTTCAAATTGAATTTTCAATCACTATTGAATTTATTTACATTGACAGAGTATTGGCATCGATAGTAACAAATATCACGAATTAGTTCAACAGTCACGTACATAATAGGATTGTATTGTTTGGTTCATCGATAGGGTAACTTATCTATTTCGGACACTTTATTCGTTCGTACGTGCTCGCAAAATAAAATGGATGTGTTGTGTATCCAAATTATGTATAAGAGTAAACAAAGGATTCAAAATTGGTTGGTTACCCTACTGTTATGGGAAATTGCCAACCCAAAATACGAATCTGCATACTACTCTGGTTTGTTTATCTGCACAGGACTTTTCCTTGCCTACCTACTGCCTTGTGTTTACCATCGCACACACAAACTTTTCGCTGTGCAGAGTACATAAGAATATTACCAGGGTTGTGCTTCTGCGATGCGGACGAATAGGTACTTTAAGTTTATGATGAAACTTTTTTTACACATGCATTATACAATAATTTTAATCATGAATTATGTATGTTTGATAGAAGTGGTTTACTTTCTATGATATCATTATCAACTCATAGAAATTATCAAATAAAAACTAAGAAGAATTATAAATTTAATGTCTATTTTTATGGTGCCTACCTATTTATAAAAAATATGTTTTATGTAATAAAGATATCTTTGATACTTATAAGGTCAAATAGAAAACAATTGTCCTACAATTTTTTTGAGATTTCTTTTTCTATTTATCATTAAAAAGAATATTGTTACAAAAACTAGCTTTTTTCCCAAATCGAACCCTTGTTGCCCAAATCGAATCCGTGCCAAAATCGAGACCCATTTTAATATGAAAAAAAATGAATGTAAATGCGTTAGAAAATGACTGCATATTAATAATCATCGATTGCAACCATTTTATGCTTAAAAAAATCCGCCAAGAGCTATCCGTCCAGTGCAAATAAGTTTTTGGCAACCTGCGGTAAGACGTAGTCCTACGGCAATAAAAATGTTATTGTTCGGAACCGTAATCTGTTTTCATGAACACACTGAGGGCATCTTTTTTGTCATTTAAAACATATATGCGGAAACTGACTGGTATTTAAGCATATTTTTGGCAGTGAAATATTTTGTGTTACCAAAAACGGATACTTTTGTTGCCAAAATCGAGGCATGCCAAATTCGAAATCTCACTGTACTACAAAACCAATTTGGATAATAAGCCATTCCATATGTCCGGTATTCATCTAGAAATTTCTTGGCATATTAAAATAAAAGTGGAATATAAATAGTAATTAAAAAAATTCGAAATATTGCACTGCTAGAGACACCCCTATTCGCGATACAACATGTAGATAAAGAACAGATTGCTGTCGTAAGCTCACTTTCACTACCGCGAGCACGATAGTACCTACACTACGTACGAATGGAGGGCGCCCGCAGGTTAGTAGTTTCGGAATAGATTCTTACCATGCCAGGTGCAATCGTCATCCGTCTGCCGGTCGGATTACATCAGTATCGAACCTAGAAATGAAAGGCACTAAAAGCCCGCAAAAAATACGACTGTAGACATTTCGCGGTAAACGCGGTTTACGATGTGACAGAACTTTTAGTTACATATCTGTGAGTATGTACCTGTTTACTGTAAATGTGGAATATGTTGGAATAAAAACAGTTACATATTCATATTTTAACCGCCATATGGTTATAAAGCTGTGATGTGTGTTATTGGTGCGCCCTACGACACGAAAGGTGATATATAAAAGAACACAACGGATAACTTTTGTACCTGTTGGTTCAGGCTAACTGATTTGTTGATTTGATGATATGATTTTATTGGCACTCGACATAAAAAGCTCTGCTGCCATTTCAAGGAAGATGTAAACTTGGTGGCTTGGAAATAGATGTGGCATAGTTTATCGTCGGTTGATTAAACATTTGAAAGTTTTTATTATCTACTAGTTAAGGTAAGTGACTAGTTGGTTATTTTAATTTTTAAATTATTGATTAGACAGTAATGGTTTTCACTCCATCATTCCCTCTAATGATTATACGATCTGTAACATCAACTCGCATGCTGTGCATTTTGTTTGCGTCATTTTGTCAATCAAATACTTTTTGGTAGAAAGTGTGCAGTTGCAGTTTAAGTACCTTAAAGGTTAGGTTTAAATTTAAGTACTCAAGGCAAGTGAGACCTAAAAATTTTGCAATTACGGTTTATTAGTTTGTGTTATCTATCGCTATCGGTATTTTAAATTGTTCACAGCATATAAATTGACTCTCCTAAGAAGTAACGAACCCACGATCATCTACTGACTTATAGGGTGATAGAGCCGGGGTGTGTCGAATGAGGACGACGCCTCTTGCTATCATATACTTCGGCTACAACGCGTTTATTTTTAGCTCAATTCTCCAAGACTCCATTTTCAGTCTGGTGTAGATTGCTTCCACCATCGCCAAAATCTTCTATGAAGGCTAGGAGTAATTCACTTATTGTGCTGAAGATCGTGCCTCCTTTTGATGTTCGCTCGTCGGATCACCCCTTCAAGAGCGATGAATAGCATGCAGGATAAGCCCTCGCCACGTCTCGAAAGGACTCGTGAATGTCGCCGAGATGCATACGAAACACATCACTATCTATCCAATGTAACTCTGAGCACTCGCGTCAGTTTGTCCAGAAAACCGAGTTCGTACATTATCTACCATAGCTGATCTCGATCGACTGTATCGTATGCTGCTTTGAAGTCAACAAAGATGTGATGCGTGGGCAGTTCAACGTTCATTTCTACAAGATCTGTCGGATGGTATAAATTTGGTTCGTAGTGGCATGAGCGCCCATGAAGCCCGCCTGATAATTCCTTACGTTCTATCCTATCAGAACCTTAGCTACAAAACTAAACATAAAAGTTCCATTCCATGGTTACTTGGAATGAATGTGGTTTTCCTGCGAAAGGCGCTTTTAGAAAGTAAACCCCAAACATGAAATGCTTGAGTACAACCAAAAACCGAAACGCTAGAACAAATCAACGTCGGAACTTTTTCAGTCATTAATTAAACTGTTGAATCGATGCCAGTCCACCGAAAATAAAAGTGTAACATCTATAATGGCTTGCAAACCGACTCGGGCAGCCAAGAGTCAGAAGGTGCTAAACAGTTGTTCGTCAGTTTGTTTGATGAAAAGGAAAGCAACGAACGCGACTGAACTTGAAATGGTGAAAAGGATAATTATTTAACGGCACCCAGCACACCGCCCTCGCTTTAAATAGAGGCACACTACTCAAGGTCTGGTTTCTTCGCCAAGCAGGTGCGGTGCTTTTCCGTGGCGACTATTGATGGAATCGTGATTGCCCTGTCTGTCAGAGCCATTTTAGGCTAAATGGTGACGCCGGTAAACTGCGAATCGCTTCATTCTGCAAGCGAAATGATTCGAAGCTATTTTTTCCGAGTGATTTAGGAAATCATTCGGAAAAAATAAGCTTATCCTTGCGGGTTAGCCAATTGTGTTTAGGTGATTAGCGTTAGTCGTTGCACAGCTGTCGGTAGCAAAAGTTGTACAGTGCATGAACATATCGCTGCACGTGTCGATAAAAATTTCAGCGTAATCGCAAGTGGACTTCATATTGAGAAATTATCTAAAATGAGTCGTCCGCCAGCGTTTAGAATTCCAGTGGTAATATTATTTAGGACTGGTGCTTCACCTCTTTTAATTACTTTTTATAATTTATAAACACCGATCATTTCAAGTTCAAGTTCTAGCATTGCCGTTAGTGTGGTATAAACGGTTTAGTTATATCCGTAAAAAAGATTTTATCTTGGGAACGCTATCTACACACATGACACATGAGTAACAGTTTGTGTATGGCGAAAAAAGATATTACAATTTACGGTGTTCACATTTAGCTCTTCTCAAAATTTGAATCAATGTAGAATATTAAAAGTTTGCCCAACGAACAGAAAAACGTAGGAGAAAAGAAAAAATAAACATCTGTACGACTTATAAGTGAAAGCTGGTAGTTTAGTTAGGTAAAACAGTCGAGCGCCTATCGAAAGACTATGGGTGCGAATCCCATCTAGCATTGCACTACCCGATATCTTTTTGGTCTATATCGAAATTTTCCAGTTTACTCAATTAATCATTCTTCGCATCAGACATTCCTCCGTTCCTAAAAATAAAGTGAAAGTTAGTCGTTAGAGCATTAAAGATCCTATGCTTAATTAAGAAGTTATCATTTTCCAATTACCTCACGGTATAACAAACAATGCTTTCAACGTTAAGTGAATTAAAGTTTTTATTTCGCTTCAAGATTTGTCCTAGATGATTAAAACTTTGACGTTCAGAAAATAATTACCACAAAGTTCCTCTTGCACGCGACAACTCGCAAAACTTCCAGACATGATTTTTATTTATGATTTCGCTATCCAAAGCCAAAGCTCCACGCGAATGCGACACAACATTTTAAACTAACTTTATGAATAGGACATGATTGATTACAATAGTTTGCATCCGTTTGCATTAGGTGGAGTTACGTGTAAAAGGACCAAACGACTAACCTTATTATAGCGCATACATCATCATCATCATCATCATCTATACAATTGATGAGTACAGTTAGAACTGCCTGTAGAGGTAACAAATAGGTATCATGGTTCAATTGAAACGACATAAATCAATCACTACTACTAGCATTATCCAAACCCATTGTTGTCGTCGTCATATACTTTCGGTGTTGCAATATGCTGCGGTTTCACGTAAAGCAGTCAAGTCGACGACAAAATAAATCTAGACAGATTGCGGAAACATGAATAAAATCGATTGTCTTATTAGATTTATGACGCTTACGGTTAGAAGAATGCGCTAATTTTCTGGAAATCGCGTAAAAAGTTACTTTTTTCTATTTCCGTGTACCTAGTTACTATTTCAGTGCCACAGCCAAACACATGTTATCAATTGGACGACTCAATATGTATATTTTATGTAGTCACACCCAATAATTCTCTACTAAAATGCTTCAAGATTTATACAATACGGATTTGGCGACGCTAGAAGGTAATAGTGGGAACAACATAAGATTTCTATTATACTAAAAACTATACAGTAATGGCCCGATTTTATCACCACAATGATAAATTTAGGGGTGACAAAAACGGGACAGTGACAAAATCGGGTATTTTTTCAATTTTTATTTTTTGCAGGTAACTTAGAACGAACTATATATATTTCATTCTGATCACTTTTAGGACATTTCGCACTTCCTTCTACCTCTCTGTGGATATTTGTCACCTTTTCACAGCACAGATCCCAAAGGAATGAAAACCAGGCTTCATTCTCGGTTTTTTGCTCAGTAGATGCTCAATTGACTACAGTGCCTTAACTAAACAGAATTCGAAAAAGTAGTGTAAAGGGCGATTGTAGAGGTTATTATTATCTACACTATTGTTGAAGAAAGTATAGTTCTATCTTTTGTATTTACGGCGCTACGTGATTGCTACCCCGTTGGTAGCCAAATGAGTGCTCTTTTTGCTACCAACGGGGTAGCAGCCCCATAAATCTAAAGCGCGACAAAATCGGGTAAAAAACGTGACAAAATCGGGGGTGACAAAATCGGGGAGTGACAAAATCGGGTTACCACTGTATTTGAAAAAATTGGACAAACAACACAGGATGTTTTTTATTTTCTAAGTTCGATTCTCTTTAAACTTTCCGGAACCAAAGTCCAATTCTACGCTTACTTCTTGACATCATTGCTTTAATGAACTTCATCGGTTCATTACGACCTCTGACTCTGATTTTGACTTGAGTTTCCCTTTCAAGATGGCCCGAAATTTCACGATAGGATGAAGTGTTAGGAGGGTTATCCTCCTTTGGCACGAAAACAGCACTGCCGATGCTGTATTTGATCTGTCAAAAACGAATCTGGGCATAGTGGCAGGATGCTAAATCTAGCCAAAACAGTAACACGCTTTTGTTAGACATCAGGAAGGGCAAAAGCCACCATTTGGAGGTTTTCGTCCTTGTAGATATGTTCGTTGATGGCCCCTGATCACTAGCGTGCCCAGACGTAAACAGAGTGTGGGGCACCCAGACTTTCACAAAAATTTCAAAATACGATATCGTGGTAGGAGTCAAAACGACTACTTGTTAAGCATAGCTACCAGTATCCCCCCCCCTCTCCCCACCTTTCCGCTCTTCCCCCTCCTTCACCAATAAATTTCATTTCTTTCCCCTACCGTCCCTTCATCGATTGTAGAACCATCGTTTCAAAAAAATATTAATATTTATGTATGACCGCATTTCAAGGTCAATACTAAAAACATGAGATTAGTCTGTTACAAACATTGGTAAAATGTTAAACTTTGTTGAATTGAACCTGTATTCGTAGTCCTACGTGAGCTCGTTCGTGCCCCTAGGCACAGACCTTTATAATTTTGTCTACCCGTTGTTTCCCCTTTTCTTCTCATGTCTCGATTCTACCATTTTTCCGTTCTGATCTTCCTATTATTTTTCTATATTCTGTACCGTTTTTAGTCTTTCTTCCAATTTTCCTCATTTTCAGGCCTGTTTTGCTTTTTATACTGTCTCGTTTTTTGTTTTCTGTCCCTTTGACTCCTTGTCTATTTATTCATTTCCGTGTGTTTTTACTCCTTTTCTGTCAGTTTCTATTTTCCTTTTCTATCGGGGTTGTTCTCCGTTTTCGCATTTTCTCTCAGTTTCTCTCTTGTTTGTTCTCGTTTCTTAATATTCCTGCTCCCGTATTTTCTCCTATTCGTTTCCTGCTTTTCTGTCCCGTTTTTTCTCTCCCGTCTAGTTTGTCGTCATTTTCTTTCTTGCTTTTCTTATGTTCTTGATCGTTTTACCTTCTTTTCTGTCATTTTGCCACTTTTTTCTCCCACTCTCCCGTTTTGCAAGTTATTTATCATTTTTCTTCGTCACGTTTTCCCTCTTTTTATATCCTGTTTGTCCAGTTTTTATCACCTTTTTTCTCCCGTACTCCTTTTCGCGTTTTTTCTCCAGAAACACCAGGAGACGAAATACCACTGGATCCATGAGGAAAACCGAATTTTTTTCTGTCATAACTCAGGAACAACAAAAAATGTTATCAATAAAAGAATAGAAATTGACGAACAAGAAAAAAATATTTCTAAAAATTTCTATGTTACTAACAATAACAGAAGATCCTTTTTCTTTGGAGTTTTCAGCAATGACGTAACTTAAAATTAGACTTAAAATTTGACTTGAAACTTGAACTTGAAATGGTTTAAAATCGGGCACAAAATCGGACTTGAAATTGTACTTCAAGTTGGACTTAAAATTAAAGTTGAAATTGAACTTGAAATTAGACATGAACATGAATTTAAACTTGAAATTGAACGTAAAGTAGGCATTTAAAATTGTATTTGAAATTGAAGTTGAAACTGGACTTAAAATTGGAACTGAAATCAGTGCGGAAATTAGACATGAAATTGGAATTGAATTTAGACTTGAAATTAAGCTTAAATTAGATTTGAAACTAAATTTGAAATCTATACCTATAAATAAGGATTTCTGTCTGTCTGTCTGTCTGTCTGTCTGTCCGTATGTTCCTTATAGAATCGAAAACTACTGAACCAATCGGCATGAAAATATGCATGTAGAGGTTTTTTGGGGCCAGGAAAGGTTTTAGTGATGGTTAGAAACCCCTCCCCCCATTAAGAGGGGGGGCTCCGATACAAATGAAACACAAATTTCTCCATAACTCGACAACTAATCAAGCAAATAGAACAAAATTTGGCATGTGGGTGTTTTCGGTGACAAGAATTTATTCTATGGTAAATTGAGACCCCTCCCCTCTTTATAAGGGGAATTATAACACCTCTCCTCTTTAAAAGGGGGGGCTTCCATACAAATTTCCTCATAACTCGAGAACTAATCACGCAAATGGAACCAAATTTGGCATGTGAAGGTTTTCGAGGGCAATAATATTTTCTATAGTAAATTAGGACCCCTCCCCACTTTAAGAGGGGGGGCTCCTGTACCAAAGAAACACAATTTTCCTCATAACTCGAGAAGTAATTAAGCAAATGGAACCAAATTTGGCATGTGAGTGTTTTTGGAGACAAAAATTTTTTCTATGATGAATTGGGACCCCTACCCGTTTTAGGAGGGGGGGATCCTATACACATGAAATACAAATTTCCTCATAACTGAAGAACTAATCAAGCAAATGGAACAAAATTTAGCATGTGAAAAATTTCGAGGGCAAGAATTTTTTCTATGGTGAATTAGGACCCCTCCCAACTTTAAGAGGGGGGGCTCCTATACAAACGAAATACAAATTACCTCATAACTCGAGAACTAATCGAGCAAATGGAACAAAATTTGGCATGTGGGTGTTTTTGGAGACATTATTTTTTTCTATGATGAATTGAAACCCCTCCCCACTTTAGGAAGGGGGGCTCCTATACAAAGGAAATGCAAATTTCCTCACAACTCGAGAATTAATCAAGCAAATGGAACCAAATTTGGCATGTGCCAGTTTTCTAGGGCATGAATATATTCTATAGTGAATTAGAACCCCTCCCCACTTTAAGAGGGGGGGCTCCTATACAAACGAAATACAAATTTCCTCATAACTCGAGAACTAATCAAGCAAATGGAACCAAATTTGGCATGTGAAAGTTTTCGAGCGCAAGAATATTTTCTATGGTGAATTGGGACCACTCCCAACTTTAAGAGGGGGGGGCTCCTATACAAACGAAATACAAATTTCCTCATAACTCGAGAACTAATCAAGCAAATGGAACCAAATTTGGCACGTGGGTGTTTTTGGAGACAAAAATTTTTTCTATGATGGATCGGGACCCCTACCTACTTTAGGAGGGGGGGCTCCTATACAAATGAAATTCAAATTTCCTCATAACTCGAGAACTAATCAAGCAAATAGAACCAAATTGAGCATGTGGAGGTTTTCGGAGGCAAAAATATTTTCTATGGTGAATTAGGACCCCTCCCAACTTTAAGAGGGGGTGCTTCTATACAAATGAAATACAAATTTCCTCATAATTCGAGAACTAATCAAGCAAATGGAACCATATTTGGCATGTGGGTGTTTTTGGAGGCAACCATTTTTTCTATGATAAATTAGGACTCCTTACCTTTTTAAGAGGGGGGGCTCTCATACAAACGAAATACAAATTTCCTCATAACTCTAGAACTAATCAAGCAAATGGAACCAAATTTATCATGTGGGTGTTTTTGTAGGCAAGAATATTTTCTATGGTATATTTTCTATGGATTTCCCAACTTTAAGAGAGGGGGGGGGGCTCCTATACAAATGAAAAACAAATTTCCTCATAACTCGAGAACTAATCAAGCAAATGGAACCAAATTTGACATGTAAGTGGTTTTGGACGCAAGATTTTTTTGTATGGTGAATTGAGACCCCTCTCTTCTTTAGAAAACGAGTTATGGCCCATCTCCCCTTTAAGAGGGTGGGCTTCCATACAAATGAAATGCAAATTTCCTCTTATCTCGAGAACTAATCAATCGAATGGAACCAAATTTGGCATGTGGGAGTTTTAGATGGCAGAAATTTTTTCTATGGTGAATTACGACCCCTTCCCCTTTTAAGAGGGGAGCTCCCATACAAATGAAATTCAAATTTCCTTATAACTTGAGAACTAATCAAGCAAATGGAACCAAATTTGGCATGTGGGAGATTTTGGAGTCTTGAATTTATTTTACGATAGTTAGAGACCTCTCACCCCTGTGGTAGGGGGATGTGGACTCTCATACAAATAAAACAGAAATTTTTGTGAAACTCAAAAACTAATCGAACTCGAGAAATTCGAGACTCTTCCATAAAACATTAGTCAATACAAGACCACAAAAACTATCTATAGTAACACTAGATCATTCAGGACGAGACGGTCGCGAGTGTTGCCGGTGACCCGCCGTCGGAAGCGCCGCCCACTGGGGGGCTTGCAAAACTCGAGATTGTGACAAAGATCATCCGAGATTCATGATTTATGTACAACACAGGTTAATTTGTGGCAATACGAAGTTTGTCGGGTCAGCTAGTATAATATATAACTGGACATGAAACTGGAACTATTTTTACGCAATTAATTTGCCAACCACAAGACTTGTGGCAAATTAAATGAAAAACGGTGGACTTTTGGGGTTCAGAAATTATTTTGTTTCATATTAAATTTTTAAGAGAAGATGGGACACGTGCCCCAATGTGCCCCAAGCTGAGCACGTCAGTGCCCCTGATGTGTTATAAGGCTAAAAGGCTAAATAGAATGCTATGTCAACGCATCGTCAGCATCAATTTGACAGTTATTCCATGGGACAACTGTCAAAATTAACTCATTATGCATCCTCATGCCTCTTCATCCAATTCTTTCCAAAGCGGCTTAAGAGTTCAGTTATTTGATTGACCACTGCAAACTCTTCAAAATAAAAATTTTGGAACTGCACGTACCGCCATCCGGGGTGAGATTGTGCCAAAAAAGCATATATTTTTGTTCTTTAGCTCAGTATACACACAATTTACGAACTAAGTTGATTTCAAACCTGTCAATATATACTAAATTGTTCAATTAACAACTACCGTAGAGATGGTTTAGTTACAATGAAACCTAATTTTACCGGAAGTTCATGAACTTTGGCACAATCTTACCCCTTCTAAGGGGTGACATTGTGCCAAAAACATAAAGTTAGGCCAAAAACCTAAACAGTGAACATTAGCATGTTTATAAACAATACACATAAATATCAGTATAAAGTAGTTCACATGGGGCTGTCCATGAACTAAGTGGACTATTGAAGGCAGGGGGTCGGCCAAAAACAACGCATCATACAAAAAGTATGAACGAAAATACCCCGGAGTGGTTTGAAATAACTAAAAATGAGTTCGTAGTCAATGGGCAGCCTTTATATAGCCAGTAGCGTTTCTAGGGCTAACAAGGAGGAGATATATGAAGGGGTGAACCCTAAGGGGGCATACCTGGGGGCTCCGTAGCCGCAAGGTTACCGAGTCTGCTTTGACAAGCGAGTGGTCGTGGGTTCGAATCTTAGTAGAATCAAGCCATTCTCGATGTCAAGTGACTTTAGCATGGGTTTATTCTCAGGCCCCTCCATTTACCCTTCCTTCGTGCTGAATTCTATATTTACCCTCTGAAGCCTCTTAACAGTGCAAATGTCCCTCCTATAGTTAAGTGTACTGGTCAGAGGTACGAATGAGTCCTCGCCAGGGACGGCTATAATATGGGATAGTGCTGGCAGCGAGGAATAAGTGGGTAAAGTAGATTAAGCTTTGAAGGAAGGGTAAACCCCAATACACGCAAGCACGCATAAAATTTAATAAGCATATCGCTCACTCAATAGCGATTATAGCAAAAAGAAATGCAGTGCAGGTCATACAGCAAACACCCGGGCGATATTACAATAGATCAACTATACTGGTCGCAGTAATGAGTCCACACATGGAAAAAAAGGGGGCATACCTATTTGATCATTTAACAAAAGTAACCATTGCTTCGTTCGAGAACCCGCGGCCGCAGAACATGTCGCATATCCCAGCCCCCTCCCCCTCCTTAAAATTTGCAGTTTATACACGATATAATATATTCGTCTTATATATTCGAGGGTTTATTCAAAATATCTGAAATTTCCAGAGAAAAAGTTAAAATTAGTTTAAATTATTTAGCAGACCTATTGATGCTGTTTGCTCCAAAATGGATGATGCAATCTAATCTGTCAAAATATTTTGCTCAATAGTAAAGAATGTGAGCGTACAGGTGTATACTGACGTATTTTTGTTGTGTATGTGAAATCCACAAATTGGATCGATCATTATGGCTTGGCACAATCTCACCCCCGTGAAGCTCGAAAAGTACAAAGTTTCGAAAAATATTATTTTCGTAATCAAAACCTTTGCCGACGCATAATAACCTTTCAATACATTGTAAATGATTAGTTTATATACCTTCAATGCGATTTCTTGTTTGGGTTGGTTTATGCGGGACATTTTTTACAAGCGTTATTTCCGCGTATTTTTAATCGCGAACTTTGAAACCCTGTTTAGGGTTTCGAAGGGATGAAGGGACGGTAGGGGAAAGAAACTGGCGGGTGTTGTGGGTTCGAATCCGGTTGTAATCTCAGATTACAGCTTGGTTCGACTCATGCACCTTCCAGCATTGGACAAAAGGTAGGAGTCAAAATGACTACTTGTCTAGCACAGCTACCAATACCCCCCCCCCTTCCTTTCCACTCTTCCCCCCCTTCACCAAAAAAATTTTCATTTCTTTCCCCTACCGTCCCTTCATCAATTGTAGAACCATCGTTTCAAAGGTCAAGACTAAAAACTTGAGATTAGTCTGTTAGTATTGGTCAAAACGATTAATTTAAAAAAGGTCCTAAAATATTCTATCTTGGGTTTTTTCAAAAATTCAATTTTTAAGTTTACATAGGAATCATTTCCTCTCAAGTGATCTTATCCGTTGTAATCGACCACCTCCGATATCAACCAAATTTGATATAATTGTTCATTTCTATCCCACATTTAATTTCCCAAAGTTTTTTATACGATTTGATCAATTCCCCTTGCAGTGACATGCAGTGAAAAATAAGTTTTTTTGAAAATCTGAGAAAAATAGAGAAGCGGCACTGCAAAGGGGATTGATCAATCCGTACAAAACTTTGAGAAATTGAATGTGGGGTCGGAATGAGTAATTATAACAAATGTGGTTGAAATCGGAGGTGGTCGATTACAACGGATAAGATCACTTGAGAGGAAATGACTCCTAAACATAAAAATGGAATTTTTCAAAAAACCCAAGATAGAATATTTTAAGACCTTTTTCGAATTAATCGTTTTGCCCCATACTAACATCCTGTGAAGAAAAATCTGAGGTGTATTAAAGTTAAATAATAAGTGCCTTCGGACATAGCGTGAACTGCCTTCTTCTGGTCACCTTTTGACGCTTCGTTGTCCTACTATTTGGCCTGCATCTATCACATTTTAACATTGTTGGATAGGATCATTCATGCCAAATGTAAGGTAATCACACCTTCCTGTTTGTACTTCCTCGCGTAGAAAATAGGGTCCTATATCAGATATATTTACCAGTGGCAGTAACTTTAGTGCAGTGAGTTCGAGAAGAGCTTAATGAGTCGTCTTTTTCTACAGATTATATTGAACTGGTTATACGAAATACTTACCAGCAACCAATACCACAAATATTCGAATAAACTTTAAGATTTATCAATTTATGTTGCAAATCTCTAAATTTTACATATATCCTTGCATATATCCCACAATCACAGCTTGTTGACTCTAATATGTAGTTCCTCCTAGAAAATATTCGAATATATCTCGAGGAAACTTAAACGTTCCGTACATAATCTCCACTGTATATATCTCTGCCATACCATTCAAACAATGGACTCGCTAAACCGACGGTACTGTAAAACGAATATTTTTTCTCATGTTTGTTTGCAGCGGAATCAAAAGAAAGCAATGAACAAACCAGTGAAAAAGCGCCCAAAAAGCTCCAAACCAGTGGTGGACGAAATTGAGGTAGTGGGAAAAAACCTTCGTGATGAGGCACTCAAGTACATGAAGGTAAAATTTTATGAGGAAGCTTTCAAAGCTCTTCCTCCCATGGTAAAACAAGCTTTCATGGTTATTTACCTATTCCTGTGCTTTACTTTCAGGCTCGAAATTTTAACAAAGCTTTGGGACTCTACGATCAGGTATACGATTGTTTGCTTGTTTTTATTTCGAATTATTAACACAGCTCTGGTCTCAAAGTTTCTCAACGTAGAAAAAACGGTGTTGTCCATGGTAACGTGAAATAGGTAAAATACTGTTGTTTTCTGTTTGTTTTATTTTTGCTCAGCTTGAGTAAACCGACCTAACCACTTGTTGCTGACTTGAATCGCTGCAACTGTTTTCTGTCGTTTAAGCGGTCCACCCACGGAGCCACACGCCTGCAAATAGGCAAGCTCAAACAGCTATAGATGACGTGTAGGTTCGTGTGAATGAATAGAGCAAAATGAATGCAGCATATTTTCGAGGATACACGAATATCCTATTTGCCGACGTGTAGCGTACAGCTCCGTGTGTGGACCGCTTTAAAAGGCTAGCAGTCAATAGGCAAAAAAATTCATCATTCATGCATTCGCTCACGCTATAAAACACATTTATAGTTATGTTTACTATTGGTTACCTACCTATATATGGCACCTCATTCGAATGTTTTCGCAACCCTTTTTCAGTGTCACTGTGTAGAATTCCTACTACTGCGAGAATGTTGTTTTTTATGACAAATCGATTATCAAGTGTTTGTTTCCATGACTCTGTATCACAAAAGGTGTACGGTCCCAACAGCTCTACACGGGTGTCAGAATAGGAAGTCAATAAAACTGCCTGTAGGTATTTTTTACCCCTTTTCTCGTTTATGCTACGGTCTGAAGTCTGAACATTCCGTAGCATTTGTAAGAACTCGCTCGTCCTTTGGTTGGTGTTGAATTTTAGTACTTTCGCAACACGTTTAACGCTAAGAAGTTTGTCCTTTGAAAATTTCTTTAGGGGAAGAAGTTTGCTTCTATTTTGTATTTTGACTAACTAAATAGTAAATCCAATGAGCAAAACGGCAGTCGGAATCCTTGGTGGTGATGACGAATTATTGCAAAGTTTTGTTCGTGTAGGCCTTCACTCTGAAGGAGATGATGGTAGACAGATGCAAGATCTATCCATCGGCGGTGCTTCCGGTGGAGGAGGGGGCCTAGGTGCGTCGGGAAACTCGGGATCACATCCAATAAGCCACCCCAAGGCCGAATCGCATTTGGTGAGACAGTATTCGGACCATATGTCAGATTTCAGCGATAAAAATGCTCCACGCAAGTACAGGTAACAAACTTCGATGTAATTATTTCATTTATTTTTATTTTTTTATATTTGAATTTTTATTTTGGACCCAAGGAAGACTGTTTGTGTAGAATGTGTTTAGAAAGAAAATGTGGGCCAATTATAAGCTACTTTTCGCAAATCAATAAAATAAAATAAAAATATGTTGCCTCTTTTGAAAAGAACATACTTTTGCAATATTTCTCCAATTTTTCAATGGGGGTTTAGGGCTGTAAGCAATAGTGTGTCCAAAACTCAGCAGTAGTAGGATACACGATATAATTTTTTTTAATTATTGTATTATAATGCTTCATTTGAATCTTAATCTTAATCCAGTTGCAGTGCGCTTCAATTATTTTTCAATTTTTACTTTAGTATCCATTTGGTACATATTGTACGTCCATTTTGTTTCAATATTTTATCAATTACGTTTTATCTGCAACTTAACTGAACTGGTTAATTTAAATTCTTATGTATTTCAACTACTTCGTTTCAATATCTCTAAATATTCTTCGATTCAATTTTCTACCTTTTATTGAATGGATTTTGCAATATTGTTGTTGTTTTTTATTTCCATTCAATCTTTAAATCTCTATGTAATAAGACTTTGCTCAATATTATTTTATTAAATTTGTCTCTGTTTTGTCTATATTATGTAAACTTCGAAGTAGTTTTAAAATGTCGAAACGGATCGATTTGCGAATTAGTGCGACATAGCCGCGTAAATTCCAAAAACCACGTAATAATTATCTAAAATTTGTTTTATTGTAGACTCTTTAATTTTTTATTTGTGTCTTTAAAATTCGCGTTGAAACGCGTGAATTCCAAAAAGCGACTAAATTTCGTCTCTGCTCTATCTTGAATTTGTTTAGTTTGCTTCGTATGTTAGTCTCCATCTTCGGTGTTACCTTAGTTTTCCTATTTTAGATATTCATCTAATAGCGTTTTTATTTTGGCTTAGGTCCAACTTAGGTTCGCTCTGGTTCCAATCGACCGGCTGTCAAAACGTTTGTTTTTTCACTCAGGTTGAACATAGTTTCGCGCTGGGTTCAACTTTTTAGACCACGGGTTCACTCTAGGTATTTTTACAGCTTCAACCCCGCCATGAGCAATACACTGACAAGCTGAAAATGTTTGTTTATTAAGTGGTCGAGTTGGAACTAAACCAGGTTAAAAAACAAAAACGCTATAATATTGATGAATCGGAGGCTCAAATATAGATTATGGTCAAAACTATTGAATTAAAAATATGCGAATTCTTTCCACTCACCTATCATTGTCATTTTGTCAATGGATTCTGGAGGCTGAGCAAAGTTGACGAAAATTTTGGCTTTAGTTTTCAGAAGGTCGCATAATCAACCCTTTTGCATGCATTATCTGACCTGAAAACTAATACCACAATTATCTTCTTTATCTTCCATATGTTGCTTAATTTTTTAATCTGAAATTAAATCATAATAAACTATGTTATTAAGAATCATGATTCAATTTTAATCGCTTACTCGCTACAATTGTGTAGAAATAGGTGCAGCAAGAACGATAACTAGAATATAGTAACAATAATATATTATAACATAGGCCGGCCGATTACTAGCGTTCTTTAAATTATTTTTTCTGACTTACGTTATTTTTAGAAATCTCTTTAACGAGCCCATAGACCTCAAGAAACGACGTTACTTTGACGAAGTTTATACCGATAAGGATCGTGCCGCTGCTGTAAGCATTGGTAAGGCAAACCAACTCGGTATATTCTATATTTTAGAATCAATTTTACGATATTCTCTCTCTCGAATACACAGGCAGCTATGATATAAAGCAGAATCTCCTGAATAAACGTCGTCAGGAGCGCCATGATGCACTTCAGCTACCGGAGCAAGCAGATCCTGGAGCCATTTTGGCACTTGGAATGCGTGAGATTAAAAACCGTAACCTGGACAACGCCGTTCATTTTCTATCAAAGGCATTACTTTCGCAATCATTACAACTTATTCCTATTTTCAAATGTGCCATATTATTTGAATTATAATTTATAACATTTCATATTCATTTGCAGGCACTGGAAATGAACAACAATGATCAAAGTGCATTAGTTGCAAGAAGCAAATGCTACCTTCAGCTCGGCGAACCGGCAAAAGCTTTGCAGGTGTGTAGTTTAAAAAAAATATATACTTATAAAAAAAACAATTTCCATAACTAATTCCATGCCATTGATCTGATAGGATGCGGAGACAGCGTTGCTATTGGATAAAAGCAACATTCGAGCCATTTACCAAAAAGCGGAAGCCTTGTATTATTTGGGCCAATTTGAGCATAGTTTGATGTTTTTTCATCGCGGCCTAAGATTAAGGCCCGAGCTTGCGAGCTTTAGGTTAGGTATGGTTACAGAATTGCTCTAGAATTAGCATTACCTTACTGAATCTAAAATTTACTTTTTAGGAGTTCAAAAAACACAGGAAGCAATCGAAAATACTATTGGAAGTAACACTAAGAACCAACCACAACCGAAAAAACCTGCAAAATCAGATAAACCGAAAACGGTCAAAAGGGTTCCGCTCTCAAGGGAAGAAATGGACAAAAAAGCTGCTAGACGGCTTCTAGGTGACCTCTATGTAGATAAGGAATATTTGGAAAATCTATTGAAACATCCGGATCTTAAAAAAGCGGACACGAATACAGAAGGAGTGTCGGAGTTCGCAAAGGATGCAATTAATTTTCTCAACAATAGACAAGAATTTTGGCGCCAGCAGAAGCCCTGTACTAGTTTGAATGCAAAAAAGATTAGCGGAAACAATGGAGGACTTCCGCGGTGGTAAAGCAAAAAAAATAGTTGTAATGCTGAGGAGATTTCGTGTTAATTTTTCAAATTTTGAATATCATGTAGTAATAGTGGTGCTTGTTAGAAAATATGTAGTTGTATGAAGTTGTTCCAATTCGAAAGCTTTGTGAAACAAGTTACATCATAGATTTGTATCTATTTGAAAGTAATAAAAAATAAAATTTATGAAAAACACAGTCAATAAATAGCTGTATAGCTGAATAGTAGACCAATTTAATTGTCTAATTTCAATTTGTTTCGGCTCATGAAATCATCCCTAGAACAAAAACTAAACAGCTTAGGAAGTATTCATGAGATAAATCACGCATGTTATGGTATTTCTGCTCCAGCTCAGTTACTTATCTAATAATTAGATAATGCTCTGGGTGCACCACCCAGTGTGAAGTGAGTGCGCCGTAAATACTTAAGATAGAACAATAGGGGAATGTCGTCGTGGTTGGTTCATCTTTTGGTCCACAAATCTCATTTCAAAAGAAACTTTGAAAATTTAATAAAGGTCTTATTAATAGTTCGTATTTAGACCTTTGTTAAATTTCCAAGTTTGTTTTGAAATGAGATTTGTGGACCAAAAGATGGCCCAACCACGACGACATTCCCCTACTTAGTTCGGCAATCTTCTGGATGATTACACTAGTTAACAAAACAAAACGAAAAGCGTGAACTCAGTAAGCTGAAGGTGATGTTTCATGTAAAATTGGCCGCTGAATCCGAAAATATGGTCAGAAAAATTTAAAGTAGGATAGTTTTTGAGATATGCATTAAAGTTGACATTTTGCTTGAAGAAAGAAAGTACATGCACATAAACACAAATTTCACCGGCCGCGGTGCTCCAATTTCAAATCTCTTTTCTCCATATTAAAGAGGAGAAAATTTTCTGTCGATTAGTTAAACTTCATTTTTCTGTAAGAATAATAGTACACTCAACCCCCGCTAATATGAAAAATAGCTCGTTCAGATTGGGCGAGTTCATTTTTAATCTGAATATTTGGTAACTCTATTCATTTTCACACACGCGCAAGACGCGCACCCTGTGAACTTGTTGTTTTGATTTGACGAAAACAAACGTTTTGAAATCATCTCAAACATGCGCGAATTCTAAAAGTTCGGTTTGTATAATACGAAATTGGCTCGGCAGTTTCGACTAAAATGGTCTATTTTGAGTACTGGAGAGAGATAAGTTGCATATGAGCTATATTGCCAAAGCTCCTGAGCAAGAGGAAACGCATTAAGAATTTTTGCTTTTTTTTAATTTACCGGTCCACTTTAACGTCAATTGTGTGTGACGCTTGATCGGTTTTTAATGTGAACGCATTCATACCACCGGGGTACAGATTAAAAATGTTCAGATTAAAGAAGGTCATACCAACGGGGGTACACGGTACTGTAGATATTTAAGAATCTGTTAACAATAAAACAAACAAGAACGCATTTTTTTGGAATAATTTCAACTTTATCAACGGTTTTAGACAGGATTAACGCATTTTAAAAATTTCACTTCATGTGGGTCTTTAAGGCCGATAAAAAACAAAGAAATCATGGGGTTCAAGATAACAAATTTTCTAACAAAACATCGTTTCAGTGACATCCCTAAAACTTGGAAAAAAGATTAGCATCACGTGGTGCAGTCTTCGCGCTACGCAAAACAGCTTGCTATAAATTTAGCAATGCTATAAATTTACTTGCATATTATCTGACAACAGCGCCAGCGCAAGCGTGTGGCGTTCTCGCGCAGCGACTGTTGTTTGAGTCTTATACCGTTTTTTTTTGCTTAGGTCCAATCTAGGGTCGCTCTAGTTCCAATCGAACGGCTGACAAAACGTTTGTTTTTTCACTCAGGTTGAACTTAGTTTTGCTCTGGGTTGCACTTTTTAAACCCAAGTTATAAACCCAGGTTAAAAAAACAAAAACGCTCTCTCTCTCTCTCTCTCTCTCTCTCTCTCTCTCTATCTTTCCTTTCTTAACACACACGCATCAACATTAAGGTCGGAGCAAATTTCACAGTAATTTCATTGAAAAGAATATATTTTTGTAGGGGAACTGTGAGTAAAATGAACAAGTAGCCAAATTCCCAGTAAACCGATTAAAATCGGTTCCAGATCAATAGGTATGTTCCCCTAGAAGTATTTCAAGCTGTTTGCAACAATATGTGGTGATCATAAGCTTTCCAATGTGAAAAAGTCAAAAATATTGGCTGAAATCTGACACCGATGGTAATTTCCACTACAGTCAACTTTCGCTAATTGCAATAAGCTCTTAGCCCGTTTAGTGAAAGACTTTCGTTAATTGGGCTGAGATGTCAAAACCGAGGGATATATCGATTGTTTTTGTCGATATCGTCGCAGAAAGGTTTATAAAAATATACACTTATTTTGAAGTCGTACCGCTTAAATTTGGCTTATCTGTTGCCTATAATGAGTTGGCATCAGACATCCTGGTGAATTATTGCGTTAGGTGGAGATCACACCGAAACGAAAGTGAAATGAAAAGGACGAGGGCTAAAGGATTTGTGCTCCTTTCGCCTTTCCACGCCTTTTCGCCTTTTTTCTGTTTATCTAATTTGTATACGCCCACACGCGGTGACAGCAGCGTATCCATGCACGTGTTGTGTGCATTATCATGCGCAAGGGAAATTTTAACTCTTTTATTGTATTAGAGCAACGAAGCCACGATTTGAATGCATAGGTGCATAGAAAGCATAAACGTAGGTCCATAGGATGCTTAGAGTAGGTTTATAGATTAAGACAAATATGTGTTTCTCTTTCTATCATACAAATTAAGTTCCTTTTAAATTCATGTTTCAAATCAAATAGAAGTTTATGTATTGGTAGGCAAATAGACCCATATAGTTTTATATCTATCTCTGTTATGTTGATATGAATTGAACTATCCGTTTCATTCTTACTATGACATTTTGATGGAATTTGAAACTTTTGGACATTTGATTAGGATAGAATGTAAGCGATACCCAAAAGAGGGAAATTTTTCTGTAATGTAAATAATTGTGACTATATAAGCTAAGTTTCGATTTAATAAAGTAGTGTTCTAGTTCTAAAGACCTCGCATGTAGATGCTTTTCCTGTTGCTAAGGAATGATATCACATGATCCCTAGACGTCTCCTGTTTTAAGGAACGTTGTAATCCGAACTCACAAACCAAGTGCTAAGGCTATCTTCCTGTTCTTAAGGAAGAAATTCGCGTTTCGTTTCCGTATCTAGGAAACGTAAAAAGAGGATCCTTCGCCCTCTTGAATTCGAATAAAACGCCCGCACACTTATGTTAAATACAGAATCAAAGAGGATCTTTTCATTGTTGAAATTTAGTTCTAGATTGTTTAACATGTAAATAGCTGATTTTCATGCTACAATGTTAATATATACTGGCATTTTTAATTGTTTCACCGTGATGCTAAAAATAGGAGGGTCAAGTTCATAAGGGATCGGCAAACGATATGATGCAATTGTTTTCCATTCAATTAATTTTAATATTTTCTATATAAATTATTTTTTACACTTGAACGAACTATATTCAAGAGCCCCTCGGAAGAAAAAATACGCTGTCAGAAATGACGTTTGACTTCGTTTTAGATGGGCTATAGCCCAATTAACGGGAGCCCGATTAAAACGTAGCCCAGTTAAAGATAGCCCAACGAACGAAAGTTGACTGTATAAGTAAATAAGCAAGATAAATAAGCTATTTGGCGAATAAAATTATATTTCGACTATTGGTATCATTTAGTATTGAAAACCGTAATAATGGACGTGCGATATTCGGTTTTATTCTTGCTCTGTGTGTCGCAACTACGTCGCACGTGGTGCGCTCTAATCGCACATTGATGCACAATACAGCGCACCACGTGCGACGTAGTTGCGACGCACAGAACAAGAATAAAACCGAATGTCGCGAGTCGATTATTACGGTTTTCAACTGCAACAGCAATATACCTTCGAGGAAAAATAAGGATGGAGGGGTATGGTCTGACAGAAAAGTTATTGTCGGTCTTCATTTTATTTCTACATACGATGGTGGGTAGGAAACATTCAAAGAGTGATGATAAAAATTATGATATGAGTGTTAACTAATATTTTTTATAAAATTGATAGGCCCCTTGCTCTAAATCATCTCGTTGATGT
This sequence comes from Sabethes cyaneus, assembly GCF_943734655.1. Taxonomy (NCBI): domain Eukaryota; kingdom Metazoa; phylum Arthropoda; class Insecta; order Diptera; family Culicidae; genus Sabethes; species Sabethes cyaneus. Next base: position 75,373,413 of record NC_071354.1, on the reverse strand, counting down.
TATATCGAAAAAGAAGTCTATTTTCACCTCAGCGCCTTATGACGTTTTTGCATATTACACAGAAAAGTACCCATCAGTAGCCATTTTCTGTTCCACCCTGTTCCATCAACTTGTTCTGCTATAGTGCTATAATTATTCTGCTATAATGATGTTGAAATTTTACAAATGTCAAACTGTCACACGAACACTATCAGATCACGAACAACGACTGTCTCATTTATATTTGCAACGAAGAACGGGTAGAAGAAAAGTTTTCCAAAAAGTTTGTTTTCAACATTCCTCCGCATAGTAATTTATGGCAATAAAAACGCGAGTGCAAAGTAAAAAGGTGACATTATTTGTTTTAAAATGAGTTCGGCAGCCTAAAAATTATGTTTGATAGTATATTTTGTGATTTTACGGTAGTGTTATTGTGAGATTGGTCGAGAGGTACAAGGAAGACTGAAAAAGCATCAGAAGGGCTGAGCCTTTCTCGGGCTTACAGTTTTTGCCATCGCTCGGTACCTACTCGGTCTAGTTTGATTTTCTTGGCAAATGTTCAAAGACCTTCCTCTCAATTTAATCATTTCAACTTACAAGATTCCGTCTTTTGACCGCGGTAGATCAAATAGTTTTAGAAATTACCGAGTTTGTTATGCGAATAATAAATGTTTAAGCAGTGATGAAACTATCTACCTTATTTCCATTGGAGAATAAGGTAAATTGTGAAAATAGCAGTGAACCAATCGTGAAAATAGTTCCGGACTATAACTTTTCAATCAATATTATGCGTTGTTAAATTATTTAAAATATTATTCATGTAAAAGATTATGATAGTGCTTACGTATTGTGTATTTTTTTGTTCGATGTTTCAACCCATTTAAAAACAGATGTTATAATAGTTAGTTTGCAGTGGTCAAATATGTGTTGTAAATTTCATGTTCGTTTTTCAACAGATCTTAAAAAACTCAAAAATGTTTGCAATGAATTATAAATTTTTTGTCTAGTTCCAATTCATTTCATTTACAAATTGGTTTTTACAAAATTTGAGTCTCATATATCATCTGTGACGCATCTAAAGCTATTAATGTAAAATTTGATGACGAAACTTTCAACCTTAATTGTTTCGTAAAATATACACGCTTGCAGGTTTTGCAAAAAAAACCATTCAAAATAAATTTCGAGGAAGCGTTGAGTAATAAGGTTTACGAACCGAACAACACACAGCGAGAATAGTCTTGTAACAGTTGATCGACGTTTAGCTTCAGGCGTGTAGTGAATAATATAGAGAAAAATGCATGGAAAGACTCGGTGCGTTCAATAAAGGAGAGAGTGTGATCAAGTATAGTCGATTGAAGGAATATGTTTAATATGCTACGACAACAAAGAACGGCATGCGTGTGTGATTAAGCTAAGCTATTCACGACTCAAATGCTCTCGTATGCACAACTTTTATCGAGTTTCTGAAGAAAACCACCACATTGGAAGGCCTGCTGAATATATTGAGTGGATTATAGTGAAGGATTCTTTGGTGAGTTCCATAACTATACGAGCAGCATAACCGATTTACGGACGGTGCAATAATGCCGCGTAACGGTGAAGCATCCGGTTTGGATAAGAGCTTCAACAGCAAACCGACACCGGACTGGCTACATCCGGACCATGTCATCATGAACGAAGGTGTCACGTTCGATGTGCGGGTAAGCAGTTTCAAGTTTTATTTTATATTCTTATATATCTGCTTTGCATAAGTATGAGTCGATTCCTACAGGTTTTTGTTTGCATGCTCAGTATAACATTTAGTGTTATTCATATTCTTTGCTCAATCTTAACTTGTTAACATTCGTCGTTCTATTTTTAGTTTCTGTTGTATTTCATTTAATAATTCATTTATCTTGGGGTGTCATGTTTGCATATTTTTTCTGTAAAGCTATCTGCCTATCTGATTTTTTGTTTTGTTTTTGTAACAACATAGAAACCAGTTTACTTTGCATGGTATAATATAACTTTTTTGCTTATTTGCTATAGCAATGCTTTTAGGTTAGGTTAGGTTTTAGGTACATCTAATATTTATCTTTTTAAGTATATTCAATATATTTTTCCAATATGTTCACAATAAAAAATTAATGCACCCACTCTCAAGGTAATTCCCATAATACATTAAAAAATTAACAATTATAATTTTAGAATTCATAATGTACAATACTTCCAATTCATTCTTCCTAAAATTGCCCAAATCAAACTACATTTAAGTTTTAACCTGCAATGCTCTGCCGAAAATAGTCCGCATTTCCGCAACATCTTTCGTTCGAATGCTTTCCGCAAGCATGGTTACAAGTCCGTAGAGGTCTGCCGGTCTGATTAGCATTTTGTACATCGTCAGCTATGTGCGACACCGTGTACTTCATTATCAAAACGTCTTGCGGAGAGCAAAGCTGGTCCGATGTTCGGCTTAAATGTATCGTTGAATTTTGTTTTTTGACCAAATATCAGAAATACCTATATGAACTCATCAAAACCTCATCCAGTTCTTAATTGTCACTGTCCGTAAAATGTTGTTCTGTCTTGCGCTTCTTTTTCCCTTATATTCAGTTTTCGATACATTGGTTCTTGGGACAATCCTCCTTGGCTCTGCTTTTACTCTGATGTAGATTGGGCAATCGTCGTGAAATTCCTAGTGATAACGTTGAAGTGGTCGAAGCCTAGCAGTTGGGTACTTTTGCTGAAAATCGGGCCATTTGTTTCGACGCCCACTCGCCGAATCACATCCTCAATGGTAATGTTAAACAACATGCAGAATAATCCATCGCATTGCCGCAATCTTCAACATGATTCGAAAAGACTCGAGAGTGGTCCCGAAACGTGCACGTAACGCATTATATGTTATGTGTTCTATCTGTAACATTATATTTCTGTTATAGCATTATCCGCTATGGCTATTCCCGTACGACTGTATAACCTGCTACCCTGAAATCAATGAAAATATGACATGTGGGCATGTCATATTGTCGACATTTTGATAGGATTTGTCGAAATGTAAAAATCTGATCCGAAGTATCACGGATCAGATTTCACAGTCCCATGAAAACCCACCTAGTATTGTCCTAAGCTTTCTTTCACTCTCGACCTAACAACATTTAGTTAAGCAACTTGCAGGTAGCGTTGATCTCCATATGGCCGCAAGGTACGGCCTCAGATGGGACACTTTTTTTAACCGGGCTGTAGTCCGACATCCTCACGACGTGCCCAGCCCATCGCAGGCGACCAATTTTTGCAGTGTGAGCGATGGGTGGTTCCCTAAACAGCTGATGCAATTAATGGTTCGTTCGCCTCTTCCACGTTTCGTCTTCCATCTGCACTCCGCCGTAGATGATGCGCAACACCTTCCATTCGAGAATACTAAGGGCGCGTTGGTCCTTCACGAGCACAGTCCATGCCTCATAGCCGTAAAGGACTACCGGTCTAATCAGCGTCTTGTAGATTGTTAACTTCGTGCGGAGGCGAATTTTGTTCGATCGCACCGTCCTACGGAGTCCAAAGTAGGCACGATTTCCTGCCATAATGCGTCTTTGTATTTCTCTGCTGGTGTTGGTGTCTGCGGTAACCAGTGAGCCCAGATAAACGAACTCTTCTACCACCTTGATTTCATTACCGTCTAAATGAATCCGGGGAGGGAGGTCAGCATTCACTTCTCTAGAACCTCTTCCTTTCATGTATTTTGTTTTCGATACATTAATGACAAGTCCAATCCGTTTTGCTTCAGCTTTTAGTCCGATGTACGTTTCTGCCATCCTCTCAAAGGTACGTGTAATGATGTCAACGTCGTCAGCGAAACCAAGAAGCTGGACGGACTTCGTAAATATCGTGCCACCCGCTCTTCTTATCACACCCTCCAAAGCGATGTTGAACAGCAAACATGAAAGCCCATCACCTTACCGTAACCCTCTTCGAGATCCAAAGGGACACGAGATTGCTTCTGATACTCGAACAACACATATTACTCGATCCATCGTCGCCTTGACCAATCGCGTTAGTTTATCCGGAAATCCGTAGTAGTGCATAATCTGCCATAGTTGATCTCGATCGATCGTGTCATATGCCGATTTGAAGTCGATGAATGAATGATGCGTGGGCACGTTGTATTCGCGACATTTCTGCAACACTTGCCGAAGCGCGAAAATCTGATCCGTGGTGGCACGAGCATCCATAAATCCCGCTTGATATTACCCCACGAACTCCTTTGCAAATGGTGATAAACGACGACATAAAAGTTGGGAGAGTACCTTGTAGGCGTCGTTCAACAGTGTGATTGCGCGGTAATTACAACAATCCAACTTGTCGCCCTTTTTGAAGATCGGACACACGATACCTTCCGTCCACTCCTCCGGTAGTAGCTCCTCCTCCCAAATCTTGACAATGACCCAGTGCAGCACTCTAGCCAGTGCGTCACCACCCTATTTCAGCAGCTCGCCGGTAGCTGATCAGCTTCAGCCGCTTTATTGTTCTTCAGCAGACCGATCTCGTCTGCTACCTTCTGGAGGTCGGGGGCTGGTATTCTGTCGTCTTCTTCACGTGCTCCAAGATCTATTGCCATATCATCACCTTCATGTTCAGCTACATCGCTGTTAAGGTGCTCGTCATAATACTTCTTCCACCTCTCGATCACCTCGCGTTCGTTCGTGAGAAGATTACCGTCTGAGTCCCGACACATATCGGCCTGCGGCACATAGCCTTTGCGCGAACGGTTTAACTTCTCGTAGAACTTCCGTTTATCATGAGCACGGTACAGTTTTTCCATCGCCTCGCGATCTCGTTCTTCCTGATGGCGCTTTTTCCTCCGCAAGACCGAGTTATGCCTGTTCCGTGCTTGTTTATATCGCTCACCTGTATCCTAACAGTTGCCGGCGAATTCTGCTGAATCAAAATAGAAGGTCAAGCTTCGGAAACGGAATGTAGTCTTCACTTTGCTTAGGTGGCATTGATTAGTGTAACCACTTCTCTATCGACCTTGGGTGCTGAATTCCCCCGGCATAGCCATCATATACAATGCTTTGGATTGTATTTCTTAGAAACACTATCATTACCAGGTTGATCTCCAGATCTCCAAACTTGTGGTAACGGCAATCCTTCAAATAACAACGTAGGCAGCTTAGGACACTCTTTTGGAGTTCCACTGATCGTTTTTGCCAAAACGACTCTACCCGTTTTTGTATTTATTGGCATCTGCTCAATTAAGTTAACCTTCCGTTACTCGCGCCAACTTTTGTAACACGGATACTCGCGCGTTGTATTTTGTACAACACTTTTTACTTCGGAATATCTCGGAATCCTAGTTGTATAGAAAGTTACTGTCTTCAGCAAAGTTAATCAGTAGGTTAAGACCTATCGTTTGGGGGATAAAATTTTATAAGTTTGTCACCAGGTGGCGCCAAAACCCGCTGTAAATTGTACATCTTACAATTGCGGCCATATACAAGTTACTGCATTCGGAAAGATACTTTTATCGTTCCTAAATGATGTAGCATTCTATTGATTAATTTTTTTCTAGTAGTTATCATGTTTTCTTAGATATTTTTCACATAAATCATCTCATCACATGATACCATTTCTGCAGTTGGCAGAAAGTAGGGCATCTGTGATTGGAAAGTAGGGCTGATGTGGTGTTTTGATTTAATTGGGCAGGATGTTTAGAAAGTTTTTTGCACAGTAATGATACATAGTGTGAAAATTGGATACTTGCGTTCATCAGCCAGCATTTTTGGTCCACTAAAACATTTTCTGAAAACAGGATCATACAAATAAACAGATTCCGTAGATAGAACACATTCAGAAAACTAGCCCATACACTAGCGCCGTGAAGTCACGAAATTATAATCTTTTGCACACCTGCGGAATGACCATCAACTGCTGAATAACTTTGCTGTATACAGAAAACCTTTTCCCTTTTGAAGAAATAAGAGAAAACTCCAGAACGGACCAAGTGCGGTACCCCTCATACGCCGATTGCATCGTTTCTGCGATTTCGGTTCATGCTCATCTATTTTGCTGAACAGTTTGAAGCATTCATGTATTAAATAATTATGTCATTTTGTTCATAATAAGTTTATTGAAGAATACATTTTGGTTTGACATCGATCTGTTACTTTAAAACAAAATGGCATCCAAAAATTTACAAGTGTTGTACAAAATACAACAGCGCGAGTAACGGAAGGTTAAGTAATCTCCTTGAGTCCATTATATAAGGGCACGACTATAACGGTTAGTGCTTTACCAATTAAGAAATGGCTTGGACTCAAGGCTGCAATTGTATTAGCGGTTTCGAATTTAGAATAACATCATTTTGAATCAACAAACTTATCATCTGCTAATAAGTGAACAACGATTCGTTCATAAACCTATCAGGGCTTCTGGAGTGCTCCTTGGTGTGAAGCCTTTGACTGATTAACACGCCACCATATTATGCCAGCATTCTGATTTAAACTGCTCTGGTGCCTCGTCCAACTGTGATTTTTTTTTTCGATTTTCAGAGAATAATTCGCAGACATTTCTCCGATGTCCAACGAATTAATGTAATACGCCTAAAAATTGTTATGTAGACAATCAGTTTATAAATTCTCAGTGTATCGCGTTAGTAATTAGGCGTACAAATACACTGAAATACAATTTATCCACAACAACGAATATCACAACATTCTGACTATGCATTCAAAAGTTATCATCTGTCAAAAACAAAAATTCCGAAAAATTCCGAAAATAATGAATGCGCGAATATTTCCTTTTTTACTTTTGAAGTAAAAGGGCATCTAGAACAGAATGATTGACCTGAAATTTTTTCTATGAGTAAATTTTATGCTTCATTTCAATTTTGTAATATATTTGAATTGAAAAATTTGAATTGAAAGCCGTTTCTTCATTCGGACGTTCAAATTCTTGTACTGATTTCTACCAAAATCAAGCACAGAAATTCCGGTACATTCTGTCGCACATCCCTTTTCACTAGTTTTAAAAGCAATAGTACAACCACCCCACGATACTAGGTTTTCGGGGTAAACATTTTCGCAGAAAATACCATCGTACGGAAACAATATTCGCGGGGAAACAATATAACTATCTATTAAGGGCCGTAGCTTTCGTTCCGCTTGCAGAGGTTTCGGGTTTTTAATTCAACTTCAATTAAGTACTCAATTAAGTAGTCAAAACCCCTCAACAACAACAAAAATTACCTACACTCAAATCGTGCCGTAACACATCACGTGAAATACTAATGGTTGAAGTTTCGCGCACTATCTTCATTTGCCTGGTTAGCTGAACAGCTGCACACAACTCCAACTGAAGCACAGTTATTTCTTCTGGTGAAGTTATCTACTTCTTTTCTCTATTCAGCCCTTTAAAGGGAGTAACTTATCTATTACAATATTACATGATAGAGTTTCGACCTCGTTCGAGTCCTGTTTTTCGAAAGTTATCATATTACAAAATGCGACTAATTTGTATGGTGCACGCAAGCGTTACTTTTATAAAAACTATTAAATGCCTATTAAAAAAACTATTAAATTAAAATCATAAAATTGAAATCTATATATATAAAAATGAAATGCTGTTTGTGTGTCCGGTATAGACTCCCAAACCGCTCAACGGATTTTTATTAAACTTGGCATACACATTGCGTATGATGTGAGGAGCTTGGTTTGAGACCCCTTCCCCCTCTAGAAGGGTGGGCTCCCATACAAATGAAACCCAAATTTCTGCATAACTCGAGAACTAATCAAGCAAATGGAACCAAATTTGGCATGTGAAGGTTTTTGGAGGTAGAAATTTTTTCAATGGTGGATTGAGACCCCTCTGTCCTTTAAGAGGGGGAGCTCCCATACAAATGAAACAAAAATTTCCTCATAACTCGACTGTTAATGAAGTAAATGGAACCAAATTTGACATGTGGCGGTTTCTAGAGACAGGATTTTTTTCTAAGGCGGATTGAGACCCCTCTCTCCTCTGAAAAGAGGGGCTCCCATACAAATGGAACATATAAAAAAGAAATGAAATTTCAGCATAACTCGACTATTAATCAAGCAAATGGAACCGAATGTGGCATATGGGGGATTGTGGACGCAAGTTTTTTTCTATGTTAGTTTGTGACCCCTTCTCCCTGTGGAAGGTGGGGGGGAGGTGGTGGGTCTCATACAAATTAAACAGAAATTTTTGCATAATTCAAAAAGTAATCGAGCTCGAGAAATTTTATATTCTTCCATAAAACATTAGTCATTACCAATACCACCAAAAATTAGATTATTTAGGGCGAGACGGCCGCAGGCTGTGAGTATTGCCGTCCATACGAAAAGATAGAATAAATTTGGTACCTAATAATAAATCGATGAACCCTAGATAATGAATCAAATTAAATAAAAGTAATAAAACGTAATACTTATTTTAAAAACAAAATTAAGAAAAAATATATTGTTGAAATGAAAATATAAAGAAAAAAATGTTGAGATTACTATAAGTCTATGGTTTCTGACCAGTTTTCAACTGTTTTCAAACGAACTGCACTGATATTTATTGCGATTTTGTCAATATCACTATTGTAAGGGTTGGTAATAAAACTAAAATTGCTACGTGATCTTAGAAATTTGCGGTATGATTCAGGAATATCTTGGTTTGTCTAAAAGAAAGCTGTTGGTTGCAAGATTACAATTACCTTCAGCATTATGCATCTTCCCCCTTTTTAGAATGGCGTAGCAACGCGCGCTGGGTCCTCTACTTTATTTACTTCATCGAACTCAGTGCATTGTTGTATCGAACATTGGTAAATGAACATATTTTAGTTTATTATTTTACTTGGTACGGATTAATTTTCTGGAGTAGAGTAAATTTTTATTTTCCATTATGTTTGTCTCAAGTAGGTGATGCATATTTTATTTTAGGCTTAACTTTTCTGCTTCGAGTTGCTTTTGGTGCATGATTTTTAGTTTTTGATTTTTAAGCTTCACTGTTTATTCACACAGCTTGACTTTAAAACCATGAATATTGCTTTTCTCGTAAAATTTCAGTACATAGGTTGTCTGGAAATACGGGCGTCAATGAAAACGTTGGATTTCGCCACGAGATCACAAGTAGCAAAGTAAGTAAATGCGTACAATGCCTAACGCTAAATGTGATGTAAAATTAACAACGTCAATGTTTATTTAAGAGAGTGCATTAACCGGGTATGTGAAGCAGCAGGCTTGAAATCTCTCAAAAAGCGCCGTGTGGACAAACGGGTACTACAGTGCATATCGGACACACCACAGATGGAGCATGCAGGAACTAACGTGACGCTGACGGTATCTAGCAAATATCTCTCATTGGTCAGTGTGGATACAGGAGATTGGATTGCCCAGCATGATATGCCGCGAATATCGTTTGCCTCTGGTGGTGATACAGTAAGGCGACAGTTAACTGTACTCTTGTGTCCTGTGATGAATAATTAAACCTTCTACCGTTTTAGGATACGCTAGATTTCGTAGCGTACGTGGCAAAAGATATAGAAGAATGGCGGGCATGCTATGTACTAGAATGTGGTGGCGGTGTGGCACAAGATCTGATAGCAACAATAGGCCAAGCGTTTGAGCTTCGCTATAAGGAGTTCTTCAACAAACCGGAAACACAAAGCAAATTTCGAGAGTTTGTTAAAACTGACAAAGAGTATTACAACGATCTGCCAGACAAAATGCCACCAGACTTACTCACCGAAAACGATCATTCCTCGCAATCGCAAAGTTCCTCTAGTGTGAGAGTAAGTGTTCAGTAACGTTTATGAAAGAAAGCATGTAACTCTCACTGTTTGTTTGTTTTAGACCCGAGAAAGGATATCCAGTAATCTGATAGATTTGAACACACCGCTTCCCAATCATGACTACGTAAACGACAAACATTCTAATACCAATTCGCACAGCAATAAGTCGATATCTTCCAGTTCCATTGTAAAGGATGTTTTTGATATGCGTAAGTTTATTTTTGTTAACGATTAATGTGGGTCTAAAAGTTATTCCAAACCCGATGAGATAAATCTTATATAACATATAGTTATGTATGTATAATCAGAGATGGAACTTAGGTGCCATGGATGTCCGATCAGGGTGGAATAATGAAATTATTATGGAGTGAGATCTGGCTAATCAAATGTGTTATTAACATATTATTTTCTAATACATATATCCAATTATGTTGATTTTTATCTTTAACATTCGTATTCAGTAGAACATAGAATCTGAAAATTTTCATAGTTTTCAACTGCTATGTGTATTTTGTCGGTATTCAATATTTGTAGGAATAATTTAAAAAATCAGGTGATCTCGCTCGCATTTTTACGGTATATTTACTCTAATCGAAATACATAATGTTGCAAACAGCCAAAGTTCTGAGATGATTTCGAACGATTAATTGGTATAAACTATGATGCTGGCCTAATAAGCCAGTCGGCGTATGTTCGAATCACGGCTGGGAATGGCTGTTAGAGTCAATAGGATCGTAGCAACTGGCATTGCAATTGTAACAGCTGGCTACGAAGTCTGTCGTATAAAAACAGAAGTTTAAGTTTAAGTACCGTCCGTATTATTAATCTCATTAAAAACAATTTTTATATTTAATATTTTAGTCAAGCTTCCTTATGCCAGATGCACGAATATACGAATTGTAAAAATAGAAGTCCTCGTTTTTTAGGCAGATAACATGTATTAATTATATTTTATATTTCCCGACGAAAGTAAAAAAAAAATATTGCCTGAAAATCAAACTTGTCTTCCCTCAAGTCTTTTTTTACACGGGGGATAGGCGCCGCGTAAAAGAAACCCGTTTAAAAAAACCGCGTTAATTCAAAAATCGTCATAAAAAACCGCGTCAACTCAAAAATCGCACAGAAGTATAAAAAGGGACTTGAGTTTATTGTTAAGATCTATAATTTTCGTATAAGCATCATGCCTGTACTATGTGGGACAAACAGCTATAACAAAAAAGCTCTCTTCAAATACTTTTTTCTTGATAACAGAACCGTTCGCAATCTCGTCTGAGATTCAAAAATCTCAACTGCTCACCGAATCTTGGTATCACGGAAACATCAGTCGGGCCCAGAGTGAACACCTGCTGAAGAGTGATGGCGATTTTCTGGTACGAGAATCAGCCGGAACGCCAGGTCAGTACGTGCTTACCGGGATGCAAAACAATTCTCCTAAACACCTTCTACTAATCGATCCAGAGGGGATTGTGAGTATTTTTTAGGTTTCCACAATACAGTGATACAGTGACACAGTTTGAATTTTCCACGATTTGTAGGTACGTACCAAAGACCGAATCTTCGAAAGTATTAGTCATCTTATCAATTACCACTGGACAAACGCACTGCCGATCATTTCGGCGGAAAGTGCACTCCTCCTGCGGCATCCAATTTTGCGAACAACTGATCTCCTTTCGAAAGCTAAACAGCAACAGTCTCAGCAGCAATCCCAATTGGGGCTTAACTGAGGGTGCGAGTGCCAGTGCTGCTCGCACGGCGGCCAATCTCCGGAACGAAAAGTGCAACCACAACAACTTGGCTGTAGTAGCAGTAGTGGCAGTTACAAGCAAGGGAAACATTAAATTCGCTTTGTGCTTAGTGGAAAAACAAGAAACAGAACACAAAGCGACGGACTGTAAGCTATTTACACTACTCTAGTTTTCTTTTACTTTTACTCAAGTAACGTTAAATCAGGCGAGCCGTTTGCATTGAGTGGCAAGAAGCAAAAACTTACCCAGGAAAAGGAGCAAACATTAACAGTATATTCTACATTGTTCTATGCACGAAGCATGTTGTAAAATAAACGAATAAAATTTCGAAATGATACCAAGAGATTAACAAGATTATATAATAATTACAAAAAAAATTATACCGCATGCAGGTGTACGAAATCAGAAACTTAAAAATAGAAATTAGTAGATTTCTTTTAAGGCAAGAACATACAATTACTACTACTGAAAGTAAAAGCTAAAACTAAAAAAAAATACAAATTATATATTGTTATCCATTACAGTGCCGTTTGTTGAGAAACAGAAACTAAAATTACAAATCAGTAGAGATATTTATTTTCGATCGTCATATTTTATTGCTCTCCTTTATATACAGCGACGGTACAGAACAGAACATACCACAATCTTTAAAGTAAAGTATTTCAATATTCCATTCTAACAGCATGAAAAAATTCCAATCAACAAGCAAATAAGCTAATGTAGGAAAAATTCGTATATGAAACTGTGTCCGGTTTTCGTGACACTTCGAGAGAACAGGAAAATTAAATATTCAGCTGGCTGGATGGTACGGTATCAAATCAAACGTCATGAGCTCAATTGCTCCGCAGGTGCAGTGTAAACGGTACAAGTGTATCGTTTACAATCTCGAACAAATGTTGAAAATGGCAATTCTGGTGATAGAACAAAAATTCTACAGTTTCTAAATACACAAGGTAATATAACACTACAATTATTATCATATTGTTTAACAAACACGTACACACAAAAAAAGGCTAACATTACCAGTGATGAAACAAGATCATTACTATGAAATGAGACGCAACATTTATCAAGTTACTATTATATGAGATAGGAGAGCAAAGCAGTTGCTTGGAATAAATATTTAAAATAATTTAGACTGTCTTTTATTTCAATTATCGAACGAAATTGTCATTTAAAGCATGTACACAATAAATTCCATAGTAAGCATAGTCGGAGCGAACTATCCAAACTAAATACGTCTTCAAACGAGTCACTGAAGATTACAGACGGCTTCTGAAGTTGACAGATGAAGCTGAGTCAAGAATTCCTCTCCATTGTACTAGATCCTGGGCTACTCGTCGCCGAATCATTGCGCGTCTCGACACACGCAAGTCGGTTTCAACCTGGTCGAGCTACGATGGGCCCCTCTATTCTTGGTACCGGTGGGGTTCTTGAAGATGAAGAATGGATTTCACTGCACAGTCGTCCAGCATACTTGCGACGTTTCCCAACATTCGCCAGGTGTGCGATGGAAATCTCTCCAAGTAGTGTCTGCAACTCGTGTTTCATACACCTACATCACTCTCCGCTATCCGTTTGTACTCCGCCAAAAATAGTCCTTAGCAAGTTTTTTTTTCAAATACGGCATGTGCACGGTATGCCTTCCGTAGGCAAAGTTTTTGGTCCGTAGAGGACTACCGGTCTAATTAGCGTTTTGTACACCGTCAGTTTTATGCGGCGGCGAATTGCGGAGGGAAAAGTAGGCTCAATTTCCAGCTTGAATGCGTCGTTGGATCTCCTTACTCGTATTATTGTCGGCGGTGATCAGAGATTTCAAATATACGAACTCATCAGCCACTTCCAGCATCGCCGTCAATAGCCACTGTCCGTGGGAGGTAAACGTTGCTTTCTCTGGAGCCTCTCCCTACCATTTGGTTTCCTTCTGTTCTATCGCCGTTGAGATGCTCATCGAAGAACTGCTTCCACCTGTCGACCACCTCGCGTTCGTTTGCGATTAGATTCCCTGCCTCGTCCTTACACATGTCAGGTTTAGGTGTGTAGCCCATACGAATTTGGTTCACCTTCTCGTGGTTAACTAATTCCGTGCTCGTCGATACTTGGCCAAATTCTCTCTCGTGGATATGCTTAGTTAGATAGTTTTTCTAAGATTTTTTCCTCTCTATCGCTTTTTGTCATTCCCCATCAAACCAATCATTTCGAGCGCTCTAGGATTCCTCACCTAGCACCGTGGATGCGACCTCGTTGACGGCCGAGCGTATCATACTCCATCCGTTTTCGAGGGTCGAAGCATCTAGTTCCACAGAGGAAGGCAGAACATCTTTCCAGTACGCGCGCGTAGCTTTCGGCAACTCGCACGTTGTCTAATTGCCGAATGTTTAACGGAAGAGGGCAGCTTTGTCGCGAGGTATAAACCGTCGATAGTTTTGAGCGCACATGTACTGCTACTAGGTAGTGGTCTGCACCCGGCCCTTGTTGAGATTATGTTCGATTTGGTTCGAGGTTTGTTGGTCAGGTGATCTCCAGGTGGCTTTGTGGATATCTTGGCGGAGAAAGAAAGTGCTCTTGATAACCAAGCCTCTACTACAAAAGTTCAATCCAATGGACAAAGTAGTCTAAGTCCCCCCTAACAAAAAAAAACCAAGCCTCGGGAAGCTGCAGTTAGTTGATGCATCGCTGGCCGTTATCGTTCTTTTCGGTGTACGGAGCCCGATCACCGGTTTATACATTGCTTCCCTGTCGACCTGGGCGTTCATATCCTCGATGACGATCTTGATGTCACGTGGTGAGCAGCTGTCGTACGTTGCATCCACCTGCGCATAGAACGCTTCCTTCTCGTCGTCGGGTCTACCATCGTGTGGACAATGCACGCTTATGATAGTGTAACGGGTGATAATTAAAATTTTGGAGTTTTTTTGAGGCCCCTATACTCAACAACAAACGAGTTCAGAGAGAAATGAGAGTATGTGTGTGTTAGCTCTCTCTCCTCTTTTTGTCAATATTTTTTGTTTTGTATTTGCTTGCCCAGTTTTGTTTAAAATGGCGTCGAAATAAGAAGCATTTCGGGAGCGCGTTGTACACTTTCACGGACTGCCACAGAAATCTCGGCAAAAAGTATACGGTATAATATTTAAAAAGCGAACATGTTGCGGCTTCGACTGTTTACCATATGCTAAGATCCCCAACAACTATTTTCAAGCAAGGTAGTGGAAGACCAGCCAAAATTATGGACACAGAAGGACATCGTTCTCTTTCTCGTGCCTTCAACAACAAGCCCTCAGGTTTGGTTATCAATTAAGATGTGCCAGACGAATGTTTGAAGAAAATTTTGATCCCGTTTCTACAAAAACATCATGCAGATGGACAATACGTGTTTTGGCCGCATAGAGCATCATCGCATTACACAAAAAAAACACGATCGTTCCTGAATACCCATTCAATCCCATTTGTACCCACAAACCACGACCCGCCGAATCTATCTCAATGCACCCAATCGAAGATTTCTTCGGGATTTTGAGTTCCTTGATGTACAAAAATAACTGGAGAGCCACGAATTGCAAACAGTTAATTGGTAGAATCAAGAGATGCATTCGCAAAGTTGACATGATGGCCGTACAACGCTCCTGTTCGGACATCAAACGGAACCTTCGCCGAACAGCCAATTACGGACCGTTTTCAAATGTACACTATTTTTTCAATAATGGACAATGTATCTATAATTTCGGTAAATCAGATCTTCTTCATGTATCTTTGTCTTTTTATGACAACTTGAGAAAAAAATTCCACAATTTTAGTTGTCACCCGTTAGATGGAGAAACAGCCTTTTATTCTCAACATGCATATCCAGCTATGCATATGCATTTAGCGATCTGCAGTTCCAGGTACCAAGTGTCCATTCCATGTCCTTATTTCGTCGCCTTTGTCCATGCCGAATTTTCCGAGTAGAATTTTCTTGACTCTTTTTAGTGTGTTGGATGTCGATAGGTAGCCGTACTAGGGCCCACGCTAACCGAGTCTCGTGATGGGGCTGCCATCTTGTAGTGTCGAGACAACACTGTGACTCCTTCACTGTTGGTATACGACCTCTTTTTAGTGTGTTGGATGTCGATAGGTAGCCGTACTAGGGCCCACGCTAACCGAGTCTCGTGATGGGGCTGCCATCTTGTAGTGTCGAGACAACACTGTGACTCCTTCACTGTTGGTATACGACCTTCGTTTCCACCGGGGTTGATTACCCGGTGGTAATCAACCCCGGTGGAAACGAAGGTCGTATACCAACAGTGAAGGAGTCACAGTGTTGTCTCGACACTACAAGATGGCAGCCCCATCACGAGACTCGGTTAGCGTGGGCCCTAGTACGGCTACCTATCGACATCCAACACACTAAAAAGAGGTCGTATACCAACAGTGAAGGAGTCACAGTGTTGTCTCTGCTCAGTTGGTTTCTCGTATTCGCACTGGTACCATGTGGAGGTAGAGACAGGAGTGGCTGGATAAGAGGCTACGTACCACTATGGGGTCTGTTTTGTGCATTATCCAACCAATTATCAACCAAGCTGAGCCATGCGCTGAATCTGATTCATCCACAAACAATCATAGGTCATTTTAACTTCAACTGCCTGTTTATGCGTTAATATTATACTGATTGATTGATGAAATTGTTACTCATAAGCAGGGTTGCCACATGCACAGATTATTCTGTGTTTAACAGATATTTGAAAGAAATCGACTGTACAGAATCTGTTTGCACAGAATATAGATTTTCGCCAATTACACAGATTAAACAGATTTTTGAGCTTTTACATGAGAGTGAAAGAGACGGAAATAGTCAGCAAAATGACTCCATCTCTTTCACTCTAATTGCTTTGCATTGGACAGATTTTTGCACAGATATTTTTCCTCGCTGTACAGATGGCCAGATTTTTCCAACAAAAAACACAGAATTTTATGTGGCATCCCTGCTCATAAGTATCACTAATAATTTGGTCAATCATTACGTTGAAGTTTCTAGAGCGTCTTAGTAGAATACGAAGATTGCAAATAAACAGACACTGATGAAGCCTGCAAGTCGTAGGTAAGACTAAAGCACGAAACACTAAACATTGGGTTAATGGTAAACACGTCTAAAACAAAGTACATGCTGGCCAATGGTATCGAGGCCGACCAATGCCGTTTGGGCAGTAGTATAATGATCGACGGTGATGAGCTTGAGGTAGCTAACGAATTTTTCTACCTTGGCTCACTGGTAACGACGGACAGTGACACCAGCCGTGAGATTCGGAGGCTTATTATCAGCGTGCTATTTATGGGCAAGCAATTGCGCTCGAACAGACTAGGCTCCCATACAAAATGTACCCTGTACAAGACGCTCATAAGACCGGATGTTTTCTACGGGCATGAAAGATGCCCGACACAATACTCGACAATACTCGAGGAAGACCTGCGAGTGCTCGGCGTTTTCGAAAGACGAGGGCCAAAAACGATTTTCGGCGGCCTACAGGGCAACGGAGTATGGAAATGGAGAATGAACCATAGACTCGCACAGCTTTATTGCAAACCCAATATCTATATGGTGGCTAAATCTGAACGTATACGCATGGGCTGGGCATGTTGCAAGAATGATGGACAACTATCCTGCAAAGATAGTGCCTAAAATCCGGTAGAAAAAAGACGTCCATAAAAATGCATAAATGGCATATATTTTCAAAATTAATAAATTACCCATTCACATGTTAACATACTTTTTGTTTCGTTAGCTCTTAACGAAAATTTCCTGGTCCCAAAGGACAAATATTGTTTTATTTGCGCAGCATTCTATGTTTGTTCGAATATGTTTGGTCAGACAAATTTAACTCCAATTGATTTAAGATATAAGTTTAATAATATGAACTATTGCTGAATTTTGAACTGAAATATAAGATTGCAATATCTACCATTTCTATCTTAATGGTCATGTGTACTGTTATTGTTATATGATGTGGATACAATATTGTTTGGTTTGACGATGCAAATATGTCCTCCTATTACATGCACTAAAGCACAAAGGCTAAAAAAGGTAGAAAAACAACTATGAAAAGTTGCAAAACAATTTAAGTTCTACTAATATCTTGATATCTGATAGATTATTGGTTTATTTTTTGGCATGCATCGCAATTTCAGAATCGGAGTTAGATGAATTGCACAAAACACAAACTGGGTATGGTTACTGTGGCAAGTATTCTGGTATGAACAATTAGAGGATTCCACAAAACTTTTCCAAACTGTATACTACAGTGCTATTTGCTAAAAGATTCACACCAAGAATTAAAAACAACGTAAAATTAAAACAGATTTCCGTGTTACAGTCAATGATATTTTTGTTTCCACTTGTTTTTAAGTATCACAGAACGTCTTCTAAGCAGCATTACAGTTTCGCCCGTAATGCCTGTTTGTGTCCACCCAGTTCCAGCTGACGCAGATGCGAAAACAATAGTTCAGTATACTCCTCGGTATGTTTACGAAAATGACCCACGTGAGGCGATCGGTCCCAACATTTGAAAGTGCACTGTAACGGAAGAAAATCCAATTAATAAAAACCATAAAACTTGAAAAACTAGATTTGAATTTAGTACCTTTACTCCATTAGACTCCCAACTGTCCTTGACTCTACAGTTGGCCTCCTCCGTTCCTACAGGGTCGGTTTTCGAAACAAAGAAAAGAGCCGGACATCTCAACAGGTTCGTGTGAAACATCTGACTAGAGCGAATATAATGTGATGTAGCTGGTTCATGAAATGCTTTCATGTGGTAACTAGAAATTATACAAAAGAATGATTCATTTTTAACGCATTTGGTGATATAGAAAACCATCTTACATCATATATTTTTTCAATGCATTTCGTAGCGTTGGATTTCTTGGAAACAAGGCTCGCGGAACTCCTTCGGGTATCTCCGTTATATCAGCAGCGCTGTCCCAAATTTGTCCCTTGACCCGGTCTAATACGATCTGATAGTTCTGCAGATCTCGAGCGATGTGAACCAAGCATTCTCCCCATAGATAACCACCCACCGAAAACCCATGAAAAACTAAACCATTCCTAAATTCGTTGTTCTTCAAAAATTTAACGATATCAGTTGCCACCAGCTGAAAAGTAACAGAGTTATAGTAATTCTGTAACAGATGCTCTAACCAAACATCTAGATACACACCTGAGAACCTTTCACCGGCCAAAGCAGCTGCCAAGGGGTCAACTGAGACACTACAACCTCAAACCCTTGATCGGTGTAGAGGCTAGCATATTTGGCTACATGTTTCTGTTTAGCATTAAGCCATGCAAACATCAGCACAGTTGGTTTGTCAAAACCATCCTTTAATCTAAAAAAAAGTTAAATCTTGTTTAGTATACATTGATTAGTATCGTTATATTAGCAAACTATTTACTGGAGCGTTTTTGGATCTTTTTCGACATTCCTTTTCTGCTTCGAATACAGCTGGAGACTCCGGGAAATTTCCTGCACCGTAAAATCTCGATTCGGGATTGTCATATTGACCTGTGGACGATGGAAATTTATTTAACTTCAACGTATTTGAAACTATTTTGATCATTTTTTTTTACAAAAAAGGCAAATGAAAACCCACTTAAAGGTATTTATTAGTGGGGGGTGGGCGGCGATTCCTACGGCTCCTTGAATTTAATAAAGTTAAGTAAATTATATGGCGACAAAAGGATGGTTCAATTTTATAGAATTCACAACAAAAAACAAGTATTTGTTAGGGTTCGTCACCGTGAAATTCTATATGTTATTTTCGTTGACTTTTTCGGTGAGAAACGTTTCTCACCGAAAAAGTCAACAAAAATAACATATAAAAAACAAGTAAGTGAATTGATTATGCCATTTTTGGAATATTTTTGGTACCGACTTTGAAAACTTAGTTTCAAAAAAAACGGTGATAAAGCTTTCACTCGCTGTGTTTCTGTGAATTGCCCTCGACACGCACAATATAACTTTGTCTTTTTGGAATTCGTCCCAATGCAATGGCTTAAAAGACATATTATCAAAATGTTAATCTTTCGAAACAGTTAATTAATAAAAATCGATTTTTTGAAATCGAAAAACTCCTGAACCATCTTAATATGCTTGCTTTTGCTAAAATAATACTTTGATCAATTTCAAATGTGAGTGCATCAATAGATAATCAAATATGGTTTTTATGATATGGTATGGATATGACCATTATAAACATTACGTTCTAACATATAGTTATTGTCAATGGCCCGAGTAAATTAATTTTATGCGACCAAGCTTTGCATGTGACAAGAAATGCAAATATTGGATGATAACAGTGTTGTTAATCGCAAGATAATAAAGTTATGAGTTGTACCATTAATATTGACATTGAAAGTTAAATAAATTCTGGAGCTTAATCTTAGCTCCGGAAAACATTCAAATGCGTAATGTCAGAAGCAACCAAATTTCATATCAGTACCTACATTCCAGCTCTAAAAACAGAACATTGTGACAGTCATAGTAGAGCACACGTGGCAATTTCAAATTACCAATGTTTCAGATTTTTTATCTTTATCTATTCCAGTATAACAATGCTAGAGGTGATAACAATTGGATATACCCGGTGCATAATATTTCTTTTGTTGCTATACCCAGATAACACGCTACTATTTTTAAATATGTAAATTACAATTTATTCTGATTTGGTTTTTATTTCCAAAAAAAGCTACTCCATGCTAAACAACTATAACAAAGTTAGCAAGTGTGTTTTTAATAGTAAGTCTATCTACCGTTCAAGTACCTGAACGATACTTGAATGATCAAAAACGGTTAAACGGACTCAAAAATAAACAAACAAATATACCATAAATCTGGCTTTAGTTTTAAAAAGGTCGCATAATGCATGTAAAAGGGTTGATTATGCGTCCTTCTGAAAACTAAAGCCAGAAATGATAGCAAATTTTTTCAGTTTGTCAGTTTTCTTGACTGGGCGGTCGACTCAATCGAGTTATTCAACTACATCGTGTCGACCAAAATAAACCAATTGAAAAACACTTGACTCTAAAGAAACTGACTAAAAAAATGACATTGGAACTCAATCACTCGCAACCACCTGTCATCATTAACCCTAATTTGTTCATTGATAATTGTTGTGCATGACTCTGTTCAATGTTGCTCGCTTGTTAAATCACTACTAGCTTTCCAGCGGTCCACTCAGTCAAGTTATTCGAAGAATCATGTCGATTTGTATAATACCAAAACTCGTCCTAGACCTTATCGTCAAGTACTTGGGGTTTGAAAATTAAAATTCTGCGGTCAATACTTGGTGACATACAATTGGAGAACGGCAGCCGAGGACCGATAGTACCGGACGACCATGATTCGCTAACCCTCTCTGTCCCCAGGGCGTTGGGGTGGTTTACAATTCTTGATCGCCTGAAAAAGTTATTAATAACCAATTCGTCAAGCACGACTATACGGCTTGTAAAATAATATTTTAACTATGTTCTGAAGTTTAAATACCCATATTTGAATGCCTTCAAAAATTTTCATCGGTTGATTTTAATATCGGAAGTCATGGATCTTCTGTGCTACCATGGGACAGAGAGGGTTAAGCGCAGGATCGATAACAGACCGTTGCCACTAAAGTAAGTAAGTAAGAAATCGACTGAATTGATATGATTCGTTCAAACTGATGAGCGTTTATCTTCTACTTTGGACAGATGTGGCTTTCAAAGTGGCCATCGGGGAGCCGGGTTTTCTCGCTGAAGTAAATGAATTCGCGAAAATATTATAAACAAAGGTAAAAATAATGTAAGAACGGATAGCACAGCGTCTCATTTCATGACCAAAGAAAACAACCCAGAAAACCTTCACTCAATTTCATTTGCGCAAATTCGGGTCAAATTTTCGGATAAGTATGTCAAAACTGAATCCGGAACGCAATAGGAGAGCATGTGTCGATGCAGAAGAGTCTTCTTTTAAACAGGACGTACTGGTTGGTCCCTGTGCTCTTATAAAGAAATAACCCAAGTTCCAATTTAAGTTTTATCGCGCTCATTTTGCTGTATGTATGATCAGCTTTGGTCAGTGGACTTTGGGAGTGAAGTTGGTCACCACCTTCAAAATTTGAGTTACAAAATTACTCGAACTTACTATTGTTTTGGGCGTACCACATACTTGTTTTGTTTCAATTATTTATGATAATAACTGTTGAACGCTTTGCATCATCAACAAGTATCACAAGAATTACTGTGAGTGAGAAAGTGTTTAGGTTATGTACTATCAATCTACTCGATCCATTCAAAATCACGCGCGGGGTATCGCTAAATACCTAAATACGTTTGTTGCCATGTGCTGAGGCCACCTTGAGACAAACATGAATATTTAGCAATTTCTTCGAAAACCATTGATGTGCGTGATAATTATTAGAATCGATCCATGATGAAAAATTCTCTCGCTGAATCTGGTTTACTAAAAGATGGAAAATTACATTAATCATTGGTAAAATACCAACCGAGATGATCGAAAAGGTGTTCAAAATTGAATATTTCGCATGGACCATACAGTTGGGGTCGCGGTACGACGCGGGTCTAAGTCGCCTGTTCGGATTTCGAATGGGAGAGGCTGTACGAAGCAATCCGATCCAAGCACCCGCACTTATCCTGTGCTCTAACAGCTGGCTGCGAAGTCTGTCGAATAAAAAACAGAAAGTCGAATGCTTCGAAAACGAAATGTGTAGCATCTAGGCTTAGACAACCTCAAGCGTAGTTGCAGCCAACATTTGTAAGATATTATTGTCAAAATGCAAATGACAAACAACAGTTATTAGATCCAAATAAAACTTGTATGGACTTTTCACAATTTTTGTGTGTTTCATTTTAAACGACGAAACCTTGAAAAGACAAATTTTATAATAGTACCAACAGTTTCTCATAGGCCCGTATGCCATTGCAGGCAATATGCTACATGCAAAACAGAATAAATATTATAGGTATAAGAATTGATCGACCACACTTCTAGATGACTAAAATTTACACTAAATTAAAACCCAAATACTGATAATATTGATAAATTTTGGTAAATTCAAATTT